>NC_079193.1:57754831-58054831 GCF_029499605.1 Hyla sarda | reverse complement strand
GCAGAGAAGAGGGCCTCCCGGTGAAAATGTACAGCCCGGAACAACTAACCCTCCCCACCGGACGGTCCCTGCAACATAGAGGGCACGGACCAGCTCACCCTTCCTTCCCTCCGAGGGGAGGTGAGTAGAAAACTGGATGATGACGAAGGCCCGCACAGTGGTCTTAAACCTGCGGACCTCCGGGCATGCTGGGAGTTGTAGTTTTGCAACAACTGGAGGCCCGCAGGTTGAAGACCACTGAGGGGATTGACAGGCGGTGATGATGAAGGGGGGGATGATAACAGGGTGATGATGACGGGGTGATGATGAAGGGGGGGAGATGATGATGGCGTGATGATGATGTGGGGTGAAAATGGCAGGGTGATGATGACGGGGGTGTTAATGATGGGGGGTCTGGGTGATGACAGGGGGGGATGATGACCGGGGGGATGATGACAGGGGGGGGGATGATGACATGGGGGGGAATAATGTATTTCCCACCCTAGGCTTATAGTCGAGTCAATAACTTTTCCTGGGTTTTTGGGGTGAAATTAGGGGCCTCGGCTTATATTCGGGTTGGCTTATACTCAAGTACATACGGTAACTCTGCTACATCTGAACTGATGTGCATGATGCCTTAGGCCACATTCTCATGCAGGATATCTGCGCAGTACAACATAATGCAAGTGAATGGTGTTTTACAAAAACCCCAGCCATGCTCCAGAGAAAAAAATGTCCTATATGCTGCAAATTCCTTATGGACTGTTGAAGATTTAGCAAGGAATTTGCAACAGATTTTAGACCATATGGACAATGGATATTTTTTTTATTACAGAAACAGCAACAGAGACACCTATGGGATATACAGGATAACACACTCACACCCTTGACTGATTTGTGCATAATTTACAGGACAACCTCAGCTAGTTAGTATCTGCATATTGAAAAAAGGACATAAGAGACTTTATCTCATATATTACAATCCAGTACAGGGGTGCTGGTCCTTATTTGCTTCAGCCCAGAACCAGCTGACACCATTGCAGAGTGAGGCACTAGACGTGAATTCCTATGACTAGTTTCTAGGAGGCGTCTAACATTGACATAATTATAAGATCGCATGCATGCAGCATAACAGTCTCCAGCTACAACCAACTTGCTTATTTCATGCGAGGTCTTTCTGCAGCAATTAAAACCTATGGGACTTCATGCAAACCAGCTCATTTACATTTGGCCTTGAGCTGTGTATACCTTCTGCACTGTGAGCGTTCCCAGTTGTGTTCAACATGCTGACAGACTAAACAAATCCAAACCACCGGGGAATCGATAGCTAAAAGATACTTTAACAACCTAATAAGAGGTGAAGCTGACATTTTAAATAACAGTAGCGGAATAAATATTACAGCATAATGAGCTCATCGATGGCGCTGCCTATTGCATCAGTCTGAAGACTAATATTATCCTTATCAGAGAAGCAGACAAGACAGCGGGAATACATTGATATATTTATTTTGACAGAGCTTAAGCTAACTATATTAAAGTATTAAAGGCAGAGCAACATTTACATTCTAGGTGCCTCAAGTCACAACATTGCACAGACTAATGTTATACCCTAAAGCACATAAAAGAACATTCTTATTATTAACCCCATTAGGACTGAGCCTATTTTGGCAACTGCATTTAGCATGCCACAGCGATTTTATTTTTCGGTCATCGCAGCTGTATGAGGGTCTGTTTTGTGCAGGGTCCGTTGTATCTTTTAATCGCACCATTTTTGAAGAAAAAAAAAAACATTTGTCTTTTACAGTTTACTGTGCCGCATAACTAATGTGTTAAATTTATTCTATGGATGGGTGTGATTAAGATTATACCAAAAATATATAAACCTTTCTTAAAGGAGAACTCCAGTGATTTTTTTTTTATCCATTATGCCCAGACTGCTCGAAAAAATAAAAATGAACTTACCTTCCGCTGCTCCTGTGCTGCCGATGATATCGCCATCCTGTCCTCCAGCCCGGTCATCTGGCTTTTGCTGCCCGACACTCCACACTACAGACCCCCTAATCACTGGAGAATCAAAGGCGAATGACCAGGGAGTCAGGAGTTTGTCTGGCGCAGAGAGGAACCATCAGACAGCCAAGTAAAATCAACGGATTTATTGGATGCAACGCGTTTCACTGCGCATGCGCAGCTTCATCATGATGCCTGATGAAGCTGCGCATGCGCAGCGAAACGCGTTGCATCCAATAAATCCGTTGATTTTACTTGGCTGTCTGATGGTTCCTCTCTGCGCCAGACAAACTCCTGACTCCCTGGTCATTCGCCTTTGATTCTACACTTATCCAGGAGGGCTGCAGTGGACCTGCCTTCATATCTCTTCTGCTCCTAACCATGTTGTGTGTGGGCGCACAACCAACTCCGGTAAGCGGCTTGGGAATCACCTTCCCCTACCCCCACCTGCAAGATCTACTGATCCCGCACATGAGGCGCCTTCCTTCCTTTCTCCTAATCACTGGAGGCAGCTATGTCCAGCCTCGGCCAGGGACCATTACATGACACTCAGCCTATTAGCTGCCAAAGCAGGACATCGTTGGGGTAAGAACATCCCCTACCCTAGTGATCACTGACTGCCCATCACTTCTGATGGGAATTGTCCCCCCTTGGTTTTTGGGCCCTCGTACTAGCTGCTGGTAGTTACACCATGTGCTCAGACAAAAGGCCTGAAAAAGTTTATGCCTTTAGTTTATATCAATTTGCTGTTATGTCATCAAATAGTAAGCAGTGCTAAGAAAGCATTGGGAGATCCTTGGTTGACCTGACAAACCTACTGATATACTATGCGGACATAAAACTGAAACTATGTGACATGAGTTAGCAGGAGGCCGCATTAGAATTGCAGACAAAGCTCCACTGACTGTCCGAGTCTAGATTAACCATGGAAGAAAGCAGCATCGCTATTTCCTGGTGAAGTCAGGCAGCAAAAAATCCCGACAGGACCACAGGCTTCAATTCAATGCCAAGAGCACCAGACCAGCAGTCACAAGAAGAGTTATTGAGGCTTATACATGGGCAATGCTCAGCATTAAACTGTTTTACTAGTTTCCAGGTTTTTCTTGGTTTCTTATGTCTATAGATGATTGAGTTTGTATAGTATTTTAGTTATTTATATTGCTGTTCTGATTTTTTTTACAACTGCTGCTACACCCAGTCAGTAACACTTTCAAAGGAATTGTTTTCAGATCAGACACAGAGAACTGAACACAAGTATAGTGATAGACTGTCCCCCGTAGCACAGGATGCCCTAAGTTATGCTGCTGCACAATAGGATATCTTAGTTGATGGATTGGGTTGATTCTACTGAGATAACTACACATTTTACTTGCCAGCTGCCACCTAGTTCACCTAGTCTACTTACTGTGCAACACCTTAAACTCTTTGTCATGTTCCTCGCAACCATTCCTGAATAGTTTTTGGAGTACTCCTATGAAATGAATTTGCTATGTTGAGGTGTACTTGGTCTCCAACAAAGTTAAGGTGGGTAGTATGTGCTAAAGTAATGTCCACATGAATACCAGAAGGTTTCCCAGCAGAACACTGCCCAGAGTATTACACTGCCATCTCTGTCTGTTTTCTTCCCATAGTGTATGCTGGTGCCATCTCTTACCCAGAGGGCACACCTTCGAAACACCTTCTGTTTTTGGAGAACCTCTGATCCACTAATTTAGCTTTTACAATTTGGTTCTTGTCAAAGTTGCTTAGATCCTTATGCTTGCAGCTTGCCCATTTTTCCGGCTTCCAAAACATTGAGGTCACTTCCCATATAGCCCCCATCTGTCAGCGTTTTCCTATGGTGATTTTGAAAAAGCATCAGACGGAAATGGATAATAGTACTGATCCAATGTATTAAAATGGAACAGTTCACATTCATCCAACATCTCAAAATGGATGCCAGATGGTCGGACCACTGCACAGGCACCAGTCGGGGGAACGCATTTTGTTGTGTTTCCCCATCAGATATTAAACAACTGATGTTGGCACCCTTGATTTTTTTCAAGACAATGAAGTATTTCTCACAGAAAAGGATTGCAGTAACACATGTTTTGCTATACACATGTTTATTACCTTTGTGTGTATTGGAACTAAACCAAAAAGGGAGGAAAAAAGGAAATTGGACATAATGTCACACCAAACTCCAAAAATGGGCTGGACAAAATTATTGCCACCCATAACTTAATATCTGGTTGCACAACCTTTGAAAATTATAACTGATATCAGTCGCTTCCTATAACCATCAATACGCTTCTTACACCTCTCAGCCGGGATGTTGGACCACTCTTCCTTTGCAAACTGCTCCAGGTCTCTCTTATTGGAAGGCACCTTTTCCCAACAGCAATTTTAAGGTCTCTCCACAGGTGTTCAATGGGATTTAGATCTGGACTCATTGCTGGCCACTTCAGAACTCTCCAGCGCTTTGTTGCCATCCATTTCTGGGGGCTTTTTGACGTATGTTTGGGGTCATTGTCCTGCCGGAAGACCCAAGATATCGGACGCAAACCCAGCAAACCCAGTTTTCTGGCACTGGGCTGTACAGTGCGACCCAAAATCCATTGGTAATCCTCAGATTTCATGATGCCTTGCACACATTCAAGGCACCCAGTGCCAGAGGCAGCAAAACGACCCCAAAACATCATTGAACCTCCACCATATTTCACTGTAGGTACTGTGGGGGAGATTTATCAATAATGGTCTTGGCTAGATCATTTTTGTGGTTTGTCTAGTTCCTTTTTTTTGGCAGTGCTGCTCCAAATGTATGATACATTTTGCGCAGATCTGCACCTAGATAATTTCCTACTCCGCTTTCAGATCATGTCTATCCTGCTTCTAAGGCTAGGATTCCACTTTTTTTTCCCTGCATTTTTTGGTCACAGAAAAAAATCGCCAGGAAAAAGCCAGAGAAAAACGCCAGTGTCTGACATTTTCTGGCATATGAGTGGAAATTTCGTAGGGTACCATCACTGGCCGGCCGGAGTATAGTGCAGAGATGCTCCGCATCTCTGCAACAGATAGGACTTTACCACTGCATTCATCACTGGTCAACAGCAAATTTCAAAATGACGTAATATAGAACTAATAATATAGAACTAACAAAATTTGAAGATTTAGACCAAAAAAAAGGAATAGAACACAATGATAAATCCCCCCCCCCCTGTGTTCTTTTCTTTGTAGGCCTCATTCTGTTTTCGGTAAACAGTAGAATGATGTGCTTTACTAAAAAGCTCTATCTTGGTCTCATCTGTCCACAAGACATTTCCCCAGAAGGATTTTGGATTACTCAAGTTCATTTTGGCAAAATGTAGTCTTTTTTATGTCTCTGTGTCAGCAGTGGACCCCCGTGGGTCCTGGGTCTCCTGCCATAGCATTTCATTTCATTTAAATGTCGACAGTTCGCGCTGACACTGATGCTCCCTGAGCCTGCAGGACAGCTTGAATATCTTTGGAACTTGTTTGGGGCTGCTTATCCACCATCCAGACTATCCTGCGTTGACACCTTTCATACATTTTTCTCTTCTGTCCACAACCAGGGAGATTAGCTACAATGTCATGGGTTGCAAACTTCTGGATAATGTTGCGCACTGTAGACAAAGGCAAATCTAGATCTCTCGAGATGGACTTGTAACCTTGAGATTGTTGATATTTTTCAACAATTTTGGTTCTAAAGTCCTCTAAAGACAGTTCTCTTCTCCTCTTTCTGTTGTCCATGGCACACACAGACACACAATTTAAAGCATAAGTGAACTTCTCTCCTTTTTATCTGCTTTCAGGTGGGATTTTTATATTGCCCACACCTGTTACTTGCCCCCGGTGAGTTTAAAGGAGCATCACATGCTTGAAACAATCTTATTTTTCCACAATTTTGAAAGGGTGCTAATAATTTTGTCCAGCCCATTTTTGGAGTTTGGTGACATTATGTCCAATCTGCTTTTTTTCCTCCTTTCTTGGTTTAGTTCCAACACAAAGGGAATAAACATGTGTATAGCAAAACGTGAGTTACTGCAATCCTTTTCTGTGAGAAATACTTCATTTTCTAGAAAAATTTCAGGGGTGGCAACATTTATGGCCATGACTGTCTTGAAAAATTTATGAGCACCGAATTTTGGATAAAGTTGGATTAAAAATAAACGGTTCAAGGACAAAGATGGACTTTAATGTGGCTCCAAGGTAGAGTTTTAGTTTTATCATAGAAGTGGGAAAAAGTGCAGAGACTCTATTAAGTATTACTATGGATCAATGTCTGTCTCTTGTTTATTCTTTAAATAAATAAGCATTAGACATCTTACTGTAACATTGAGTTTTAAGCTCCTAAACTTGTTGGACTTTAGTTTAATTGGTTTGAGCGGAGAGTAAGCACAGGTAGACAAAGACAAGTAAGCCTCATTGATTGGGTAATATCTTTCACTCTCAATCTGTCCACGGTTCTGATCACATATGCAATGACAGTCTTACCCTTAGACCGTAACTGCGACTGCTACTCAATAGGCTCACTTACTGTGAACTCACACTGATTGAACTGCTGAGGAATTTCTGATTTGGAAATATTCTCAGCCCAAAGAAACAATTGAGAGATGTTCGCTAGCTAGTAGTTTTCTGATACAGAGAAAAGAGGATCCTGGCTTGATGTAACAGGTAGTCATAAATGCGGTAATAAAATATGTAAGGTTTGCAGACACATGCATGTGGATGGCAATTTTTGTTCCATAAAAACATCAAAAAAAATATAAGATTAAAATATTTATCAATTGTAACACCCCTTATGTTGTGTACACAATATGGTGGAACTTTGCCATCTACAGTATGTGGGTTACACCACTGGTCCCCCTAAAACATGGATCCGCAGGCACATCTCTGAATGTGTCTGCGGTGTCCAGACATTTCGTAGAAAGCAGCCAAGGAGATGTTAGTAGCCTAAAATGTCAAGGCATAGAACAAGTTTTTACCTCTAAATGAGGGGGTGATAGAAGATCAATGCTTCTGAGCAGAGAGGCCTTTTTGGATTTTCACTTTGAAAACAAGAGTTCCAAACGGCTTGAAACATAGATATTAATGCATCAATACTGAAGAATATGTTTTTTATACATACATATTTATATGTCTTTTTTCTCCTCCTTTTTTAGGATATTCTCCTGATATTGCACGTTTTTTAGCTCTATGTGATACCCTGTTTAAATAATATATTAATATTTATTTGCTTCTTTTACTGCTTTGTATATTTTTGTATGTATTAGCAGTATAGACGTGATCTGTATTTTCCAACTGTTTTTATTTGACACCACATGTGTGTGGGGAGTTCTTATGTGTGCTCAAAGGTATACATGTCTTGTTGGAACCATTTGGCTATGTGACTATGACTAAGGACATGGCGTCCGAAACGCGTTAGTCCTGCTTTTACATGACTTTGTATGCTGGAATATCAATAAAGTAATATTGGATCATCACCTCGTCAGCCAGATCTTCTGTGCGTTGGATTTTCTGCTCCAGCTGTCCGTGCACCGAGGAGGGGCAGGTGTGGTGATCTGAGCATTTGGACTTTCCTGTATATGTTCGCTAGTTACAGCTACGGCCTCACCCGATCACCTCTCTAGCTGCACTTTTAGCATTGTCAGCAAACAAGCAAAAAATAGGCATACTTACAAATTACTAGTGTTCACCATATAAAACCATATGGAGACCAGTCTGAAACTATAATTTCCAAGAATTACTGTTAGAAATAGCTTTCTACATGTATTTCATTGTTAGGGCTCCTATTCAGTGGCAAAGAGCCCAAAATGATCCTTGGTACAGAACTCTCTAGTCTCTAGTTCACTGCTGTATAGACTCTGTAGGACACTGCTATATTGACTCTGTAGGACACTGCTATATAGACTCTGTAGGACTCTGCTGTTTAGACTCTGTAGGACTCTGCCATATAGACTCTGACGTAAACTTCTGTATGGACTCTGTAGGATACTGCTATATATACTCTGTAGGACAACACTGCTGTATAGACTATGTAGGACTCTTCTGTATAAACTCTGCAGGATGTTGCTGTATAGACTATGTAGAATACTGCTGTATAGACTTTGTAGGGCACTGCAAAATAGACTCTGTAGGACACTGCTAAATAGACTCTGTAGGACTCTGTACATAATATGTTTGTGCATGGACTCTGATGCCACAATTTTTTTTTGAAGGACTCTATCAGAAAAGTCTTCCTATGATGTTGGAGGCATAGGGGGAAACAATAAAGGTCTCATTCCCCTCTAGGGAAGCCCTCTTTCAGCTCCATAAAAACCAATACTTCAAAATATGTTTACTGCTGAAATGTTTTTTTTTTTTGTTGTTTTTTTTTGACAGACAGGAGCATTTCCCTCTGAATGTTATATGTCACATAACAAGAGCACTTGTCAGCCTCAGAGTCATGGGTATGGGATAAACAATTGTAATGGGATTGTGGCACTAACCTTGCTGCCCAGGCCTTATTATTATTGTGTCTCCTTTGAATTAGAATGGCTGTGGTTGAACATATGTGGTGCTTAAATCTCTCTGGGGCTTATAGAGTTGCATAGAGTCCTTTAACCCTATGGTAGTTCTCAAAGAGGTTTGTTCACTGTGAGCAATACATTTTTGTTAACATTTTGTTTCCTTGGACGTATGTAAATCAAGGATGTCCTGTTGCTGGGGCCCCTGCTATCAGCTATAATCTATAAGGAAACTAGACAGAAAGTGTTATATTCCTTGCAGCACAACCAGAAAGGTAGGTAGACAAAGTTACCACTTAAATTAACGCAATATGTAATGCAGATGTTTTGGGACAAGGAATGCTCTTTACACCACTCTCTCATCTCTTGCTTAGGGGTCCTAAACTAGAGATTCCCTCCTATTACATCAGAATTCATTAATAGGGTATTTATTTTGAAAAAGATGGTCTTTAACAACCATACTATCCTGTAAAATATAGTGAAAACTGTCTAAAGACTCTTTGAGGGGACCATCCCTTGCCCAGACCGTCTTTGGGTTTAGTCCACCATATAGAGTTGCCATTTTCTTTAAGAAGACCAATACCACAGAAGACCCCTTTTTAAGTCCTACTATCTTCAAAGTATTGAAATTTCGGACCAAAAAGATTTTAGTATCAACATGTAAACTACCGTATTTTTCGCCGTATAAGACGCACTTTTTCTTCCCCAAAACTGGAAGACTTATATTTTATATATTTTATACTTCCCCAAAACTATATTCGTCTTATACGGCGAACACACCCCTATCGCGGTGGTCCCTGCGGCCATCAATGGCCGGGACCCGCGGCTAATACAGGACATCACCGATCGCGGTGATGCCCTGTATTAACCCTTCAGATGCGGCGATCAAAGCTGACCGCCGCGTCTGAAGGGAAAGTGACACTAACCCGGCTGTTCAGTCGGGCTGTTCGGGACCGCCGCAATTTCATCGCGGCGGTCCCGAACAGCCCGACTGAATAGCCGGGTTAGTGCTTACAGGACACCGGGAGGGACCTTACCTGCCTCCTCGGTGTCTTCTCCGTTCAGGGATCCCCTGTATGGCCGGCGCTCTCCTTCCTCATCATCACGTCATCGTGTACGTGCGTCGGCGTGCGTAACGACGTGATAGCGGCGAAGGAGAGCGAGTATACCCGGCCGGCAGCAGAGAGGTTCCGGAGCGACAGGGACACGGCGACAGGGATGGAGCGACATCCAGGGCAGCGGTGACGGGTCCGGAGCGGCGGGGACACGTGAATATTACCTCCTCCTGCAGTGGTCTTCAATCTGCGGACCTCCAGATGTTGCAAAACTACAACTCCCAGCATGCCCGGACAGCCGTTGGCTGTCCGGGCATGCTGGGAGTTGTAGTTTTGCAACATCTAGAGGTCCGCAGGTTGAAGACCACTATTGGGTTAAAAATCTTTATTTTTTAAGATTTTGCCCCTAAAAATTGGGTGCGTCTTATACGCCGGTGCGTCCTATAGGACGAAAAATACGGTATATTTGAGAATCCTCAAGAATCCTTGAGAAACTTGAATAGCTAGGAGGAAACCGGAGAAATGGAGGGGAAAGTTTGTGTATACTAGGGCTCGGATCTGATTGAAGAAACCACACCTGACCGGATTCCATTGATGCATACACAATCACAAAACACTTTTATATTTTTGAATTCTATCATCAATGCATTAGGGCATTTTATCCTTGAAAAGTCTTATCACCATGAAGGCATTTTAAACCTGAAAATAATAAATATACAATATATATATATATATATATATATATATATATATATATGATCCCTCTGTATACATTTTTAATAGGGAACATACAGCTGTGTTTAGATGTCATTTTCCTTTGCAATTTTCTATGCAACAAAACCTAGTCAGGCTTAGAACAAATTCCACAAATCCACCTAATCCGAATAGGATAGTGAAATGCTAATATCATAAAACAGGTAATAGGGAAATGAACAGTACACACTCATAGATGTTTCTTAAGGTCAGCTGAGCCTATTAGAATGAATTTGGAAAGGTTACTATTGTCTTTTGTTGATCTCCAATCAAAATTGCAGTGGAGAAAAAAGGTCGCCAAGCAGTATGAATCAGCGGGGCCGGAATGTTCTAATCTATCAAAGCTCCAAAAAAACCTATTTATTCATGAAACATTCTTTAAAATGCTCAGATGCATTAAATCCAAAATAATGGCAGAAGGGTTTGTTTGCAACCTTCGATTTGTGGTTTTAAACATTTCTTCAAAGGCTGGTATATGATATTTGCATCAGTGCCTTTACTATTCATTAGAATGTGCTTTTAGAATTGCTGTTTTTTGATGTGCTATCTTTCTTTTCTGTTTTTTTGCAAATATACATAATGAAAGATAACACTTCTCAGCAATCCATTCAGTACATTAGTGCTGTGCACGCCTTTGGCGGCTCTTGGTGCTTTGATGTGAATATGAAGGATTGCTGCCTCCTCGGGGAATCTGGACAGTAAGGCACGTAGAAGAAGAACTGGAACAATGAGACTCATGTTTTTTCTTCTTGGCAAACGATTAGGAAAATAAAAAGGGTTTTGTTTATTTGGCACAAAAAGCCTAATACTAACTCTAAGGGTATTGGTGTCCTTAAAATGTGACCCTCAGCCTGGAACAAGCAAAGTATGGATTGCAATTTTAGATCAGGGGATACACATTCCATTATTTTTAGCCTAATGTGGCAATCTATCCAAGACATGGGCTGTATATTCAGAGATTTTGAGAGGGTGTCCCTGCTGGGGCCATGTTACACACTGACAGTGTGTGACATTTTTCCCTTACCAACATCCTATTGGCTACTAAGAGTGTCTCTTTCTTTTTAGGACCCAGCACATCCTTGCATTACATGGACAACCCATTTATTTTGATGGAAACTGTGTGATGTTTTATGTCCCATGTGGAAACTTTGCAGGAAAATTGAATGTCTGTTATCAGGTTCCCTAAGGGATGGGAAAGTAAGAATATGTAAAGTAGCTCTTACATCACTTTTTTAAGGTGTTCACTTAAAGTCAGTGTTTCACTTTAACTGACTGGGAATGTATGCCAAGCCAAAGATCTCTCCAGAAGGAAAGACTACCCAGCTCTTTGTTTTGTTTTTTTGGCTAAGATCAAATGTAGTATCTGTTCTGTTAGTTGGTGGTGTGGTAGGCCATCAAGGTACAATGGAGAACCACATAAAGAGTGGCAGGTGTACCGGGGCATTCTATGAATGGCCTAACGGTTATCGGACAGTTGCCCTGAATAAAACTTTTCCCTCCAGATCTAGCCCTAAGGTCCGAGTAGGGTAAGAGCCAAGGTGTAAAAATGCCCTGGGAATGGTGACCCAAGGGTGCCCCAACTCACTGGGTGTTGCGAACCAACACGAGTGAAAGCACATGGCTGATGATAACAGAGGAAGTTTTATAGATTCAGCTGTGACATTCCATTTACTTCTGTGACAGATTTGTTTTCCTGCATTAGAGGCATAAATTCTGTTGCTTGTGAAAAAGGTTGTAGAAACCCCGTTCACATGCAAGAAATGTAAACTGTCCTAAGAATCAACAATGAAATCCATGTTAAATTTGGCATGTGTGAACAAAGCCTAAAGGTTGCAGCTATTAACTTTGGACTTTAGCAGTGGGACACCGTGATTAGCTTAATTTTAGGAAATTCTTTCAAACTTTACTATAATTTGGAACAACTTTTTACATGTTGCCCATGAACCACTGCCATTTTGAGTTATAAGCCAGTGAAATGTACGGCAGTGCGCTCCACTTCCTGGCAGGGCGGCAAATCTGACATTTTCACTCCATAGACTTATGCAGTGTAAAGGTCAGTTGAGTGACAGCCGGGGATAGAGGCCAGCACTACCACCCAATTCTCCCAGCTGTAACTCATGAAGGCAGCAGGTTTTAGGATGGAGATTTGGTGCAATCTCAACTTTTGACATGTCTGAGCAACATGTCATAACCTGTTCTAAAAGACAGTGATGCTTTAAATATGGTAACAAGGTTTTTCAATATGGTAAAAAAAAATATTTTAATATTAAAACTTGTGCAAATTTCTATGCTTGACCTATTTTAGAGCGATGTAAAACCATTAAGATGTGTATGACACAAATAGTTTCCCTAGTATACCTAATATCCTTTGGGCATATGTATGATCAGAAGGGCCTTATGGAAACTTTCAGTATGTAGTGGGACATTCTCCATTGCACATACCAAATATACAATGAAAATTCTGTGTGAGTAACAGGATGAAAGAAAGGGTGTACTACAGGATAGCTTAGTAGTTAGAGATTAGAGGTTTGGTAATGGGAATGTCACTTTTTTTTTTTTTACTATGCTGTATGAACCTAGTTGGTACATTTTAGGGTATCACAACCCAATGTCATAACATTTTATTCTAGTGAGAAATAGTTCTTTGGTAAATCGTATTTCGTCAAAAAACACTCTACCTCTCAATTCTTCTCTAAAAGATCATTTTAAAGGGGTTGTCCGGGTATACTCTCCTACATCATCTGATACTAGGTGTGTGTCACAGAGAGGGGAGAAGGACTGCCACCACTTTCCCAGAGGAAGAGTAGATCTGGGTGCTGACCATTCAATGTAGCATTCTTACCAACCGAAGCAGCAAGAATGCAAGCTAATCCTAACTAACATATTCCACACCTGTCCATTTTAAATAACTTTTAGGAAAATATCTTCAATATTTGGATTGTGGTATTTTAAGTTAGCCACAACTCTTATTGTTACAGTAGGTAACCACGCTACATTGCTCAGTTCCCAGATTCACTCTTCTGGGAATAATGTCATAACTCAATTATAAATTATGGTCAACCTTTTCTGTTCATCCTTGAATTAGCCCAACAAGTCCCATTCCCCTAACTTTTGTATAACCCATCCGAGAGTAATTTCATGATTTTGGAAGGACCCGAAGCTGCAAACTGACATTTGATTCTTTCAAAGTCTGTAGTGGTTGTTGTACTCGATAGCACAAATCATAAAGATTACCTAGGTCTTACCTTATAAGGTATTTGCCTACTAAAGGTACTCACACATAGAGGGCCTATCTCTGCTTTTAACATACTGGGTGTGGTGAGATGTATCTTCACACTTGCCATTTGAACTGAAGCAGGTGTGCAACATCCAGAGAGTGTCAAGTACAGACTTATTTTATCCAATGGACCAGGTCATCCCATCTACTGCGTAGTTGAGTTTCTCCATGCAAGATGTTTAATTATATACCTATTCAATACACAATTATGTAAAGAATATATTCTATTGCTTGTGTGTTGATTATAACAATATAGCACTTTCAGTGGCTTCCCATATTGGATCACACCATCAAAACTGGGGAAAAAAATCTTTTATTGTTGACTAACACATAGCATAGCTTGGCTAGAATGTTTCATCTACATCTAAAGCAAAGCACCATAAAAAAAAAATAATTAAAGAATACATTCAAGAAAAGGTCTGCATGTGAGGATAATTTCTATTACTAGGGATTAAAGAGGCAGGATTTACTCATTAAGCTGTTGATCCAAGAAAAGAACGAAACCTTGCAGTCATATGAATTAAATATATTGGCTCGTGTGCACATTATTGGAAACATAGTTAGGAAATTAGAACTGAACGGCTTGTGTTTGCTCATTTTCAACCACATTTCGAGATAAAAGAGCAAGCTGGGAGCAATCTGATCATTCAGACCAAATGTTGAGTGTCTAGGTCTCTTCCAACTAACACCCCTCTGCGTGAACTGTAGAATACAATTACGTTCACTTATGAAACAATTGGCACATCTTCTGAAATTTTCTGTGTAAAAGGCCTGGCTAAGTCTACTGTGCCAAAACCGTAGTCCTACTGAGACCATTGATGTAAATCTTGCCCTTTATATGCTGTACCAGTGAGAAAGCTGCTTGTCAATTTACCGTAGATTTATCCGGAGCCATGCATACCGAATGTTAATTTAGATGACCACCTACATTATTGGAGTCAACAGGCAACATCTTAACAGTATAGCTGAGCTCCTGCATTTTATTTCCGTTTTGCTGTCCTCCTTCGTTCTAGTTAGATGTCATCACAATGGGCACAAGTCTGAATTTTAAACTCCTTGCTGACCTAAGAGTTAGGAGTAAATCGGGTGCAGTGAAGGAGAACACATCTGTCTTCTACAAATGATGTACAGGAATAGCTTGGCTGCTTGATGTACTTAGATTAAAAAAAAAGTAGCTTTCCTTTTCTATTCTGTCCACAAAGCTTTATCTGCATCTTTTCATTCCTGTAAATAATTGCATCGTCTCTGTGGGGTTTTTTTGTGTTTTTTTTTTCGGCGTAATACTTTAACGCACATGCAAGATAAAGCACACATAGATAGGGTACAATATCACACTCAATATTCTCATTACAAAGTGGGAACTGAAATGTCAGGACAATTTTTTAAAGTGGATGAATGCTATCACATTTAGGCTATTTTCCCCATATTTTTTAATTATTTCAGGATTCAGAATACTGTACCTGCTGGGAGGTCCCATCAAATGTTATATGCCACTCAAATTAACCCTCCTGTGTCTGCAGGATCAGTACCCAAATTAGTCCACATGCTGATCCTACAGACAGCAGATGATAATACACAGTACAGTAGCTAGAAGAGGTCAGCAAATTAAATGGCACATGAATGTTATGACATATACAGTGGGACAAAAAAAGTATTTAGTCAGCCACAAATTGATCAAGTTCTCTCACTTAAAAAGATGAGAGAGGCATGTAATTTTTGTCATAGGTATACCTCAACTATGAGAGACATAATGAGAACAAAAGAAATCCATAAAATCACATTGTCTGATTTTTAAAAATTTGTTGGCAAATTATGGTGGAAAAATAAGTTTAAGAAAGACCCAGCCACATTTCATCTTCAATGCCTTTGCTGATGGAAGCAGGTTTTCACTCAAAATCTCACAATACATGGCCCCATTCATTCTTTCCTTTACACAGATCAGTCGTCCTGGTCCCTTAACAGAAAAACAGCTCCAAAGCATGATGTTTCCACCCCAATTCTTCACAGCAGGTATGGTGTTCTTTGGATGCAACTCAGCATTCTTTCTTCTCCAAACACAACAAGTTGAGTTTTTACCATAAAGTTCTACTTTGGTTTCATCTGACCATATGACATTGTCCCAATTCTCTTCTGGAAAATCCATATGCTCTCTAGCAAACTGCAGATGGGCCTGGACATGTACTGGCTTAAGCAGGGGGACATGTCTGGCACTACATGATTTGAGTCCCTGGTGGCGTAGTGTGTTACTGATGGCAGTCTTTGTTACTTTGGTCTCAGCTCTTTGCAGGTCATTCACTAGATCCCCCGAGTGGTTCTACTTACATACCCACTTTTACTGTATATGGCACCAAGGGGGCATTATAATCATCTGGGGAACTATAGACAGGGATTATTGTATTGAGGTGGTATGCGTGTTGGAACACAAAGGAGCCTAAGATGTTTTTTTTCTTATCTTGCACATTCTGCAGAAAAGTCCCATCTTATTTGGTTATTAGAAAAGACATGTGATTTTATAAAAAAAAAACAAATATGCTTGTTTGAATTCTGAAGATAAAGTATAATATTCTAAGAATAAAAGACATAAAGAATAGTCTAATCGCATATCCTCTAATTCCAGTTCAATCATGTCGCTCCTAAGTGTCACAAGATAATGTGATAAACAGCCAGTATTGTACCACATGTTATTTATTTTACCAACTAACATACGCAGCCCCCACTTTGGCCATGAATCATTTGTAAACAGTTGTGAGTTGTGACTTTAATGAACGGAATTCAATGTTGCCAAATAACGAACAGAAAAAACATTCAGGGGGAAAAAAAAAAACTCGAATTGCTGAGGTGAAGAAAAGATCACTTGGCTGCTGACTGTGAGCGCAGTGCTGAAATGTTGCTGTCTTACTGGGTTAGACTGTGAAGGTCATTAGTACCTTGTATACTAATAAACACACACACGCTCTGCCATCAGATTAGAAGACAAAATGGTTCCCATGGTAACAGCTGGACATGAGAGCGCCTGGATTCAGCATTAATTCAAAATATTTATTTATTTATTTATTTCTTTTTACACCGAGTCTCCTTGGAGTCAGTACTGTGAAACACAAGTGCTCGCAAGCTCTCTGTAATCTGCCGCTCCCTTTGAAAACCCATTCACTGTGTGTTGAAGCTGAGCCAATTAACATTACGAGAATTGGGTGAATGGCAAAGAATCTGGCAAGGATATGTTTACCAATTAGCTGTTTTTTTATGATGCAAATGTTACACACCAGGCAGCGGGCGGAGAGAGAGGGAGACAGGAAAAAAAATTTAAAAGATTCGGCCACGCTAAATATGAAACTGTTAATTGCATTTTCTGAGACATGGTTACAAGGTGAAACGAATCATACAAATGATAACTGAGTTCTGCCACCTTCTGCTAATCTGTTTTTAAAATACCCCCATAAATCGTTTCAGTGAAGGCAAATACTAAGCCCTGCCATACTTCCTCTGAGATAGTTTTTTAAATAAAGCAGATCATTTAAAGGGACAGCAGAACAACCTGATTGTATGTCTTTGTGCATGGCTTTGGATTTATTCCAAAAAAGCTAGTGACATCATGAAATGTCAATTTGTGAAAATTCACCTTGACAGTAGATAAATGTCACTATTATTTAGGTTTCTTTCACACTGCCGTTAGGACACGGCAGTGTGACGTTCATCGGGGGAGCCGGGGAGAATAGCGGGAGAAAAAATACTACTTGCATCGTCTTTTTCTCCTGCTATTCCCGTCAAATAGCAACAGGATCCGACGGCCCCCATAATAGTGAATGGGAGCCGTCAGGACCCGTTGTTGCCTGTTGTGTCCCATCACAAGAGCAGCCGCTAAAGGCACAAAAATAAAGAGACTTTAACGGCTGTTCTTGACGGGGCGCAACGGCAGTGTGAATAGGGCCTTAAAGGGGTTTTCCTGTATTGCAAAATTGTATTTCAATAAAAAAATAATCATCCCAAGATAAACAACTTACTAATATAGTGTTATCACAAATTGTACTGGCTTTAGCATGCTTTTACCTGATTCATCCCTGACAAGAAGTTACATGGTTCTTTTATTTTCAGTTTGGTATTGTCTCAGCAGCTCCCCAGCTTCCCCCTCTCTCCCAAGATGATGCGTGGAATGCATGCAGCAGGTGCTGCAACCTCATTTACTGTTTCATACATACTGTCTGCTGTGAAATTAGATGTTATACAACAGCTCTGGCAGGATTGCTGTGGGAAGGAAGTAGGTAATGTGTGAGGACTGTAAGAAAGAGCAGAGGGAAAGCTATGCCTTCTGGTAATTGTAGTACTGAACAATTGTTCAACCAGGAAGTGCAGGACTAAGACCCCCAAAGCAAATGGATTGTTGGTGGTTTCAGAACTGGGGCAGATAGTAAGCTATGCTATATGATACTAAATTATATTCAGCACTACCTATATACAAGAAAGCTGTGGCAGACACATAATTCGTCCAAAAATACAACCTTTATTGGTTAAAACTACGAAAGACAATGTGATAAAAACAGAGATGTGGTGACTGAAAACGATGGACGTCTCCAAAACAGAAAACAACAAGTCTGAATACACTAATGCCATTTGTACAGTACAGTAACCCCCCGACATGCGATGGCCCCGACATATGATCAAATCGACATACGATGGCCTCTCAGAGGCCATCGCATGTCGATGTCAGCATCAACATACGATGCTTTTATATGTCGGGGCCATCGCATTAACTGCTATCCGACAGCGCAAAATGCTTAAGCTGCTGTCGGATAGCAGTTTAAGCATCCCTGGCAGGTTCGCTTACCTATTCCCACTGCTCCGGGTCCACTTCGCGATCCTCCGGCATTTTCCGCATCTTCTCCGGGGTCCGGGCCTCGCTTTCCGGCGTCGTTATTACGCACCAACGTAATAACGTCACCAGAAAGCGAGGCCCGGACACTGGAGAAGATGCGGAAGAATCCGGAGGATCCCGAAGAAGACGCCGAAGCTGCGGGACAGCATCGGGAGCAGTGAGGACGAGGTCCGGAGCGGCAGGGACAGGTGAGTATTAAATGCACTTTTTACATTGCACGAATCCCTCAACATACGATGGATTCGACAAACGATGGGTCGTTTGGAACGAATTACCATCGTATGTTGAGGGACCACTGTATGGGCATATAGACTGCAAGACTGGCATAAATGTACAACAATATCGTATGAACAAATAGTATTGCGCACTGTAACTAAAGTGCAGGTGCAAAGAAGGAAGGCCGCAAGTCTGAAACAGTCGTAGGGGTGGACGCCTCCTGACTACACTCTTCTGCTCGCACATGTGGGTATCTGAGATTGGTTTGCTGTTCATATGATATTGTTGTACATTAATGTCGGTCTTGCAGTCTATATGCCCATACATATGGGATTAGTGTATTCTGACTTGCTGTTTTCAGTTTTGGAGACGTCCATTGTTTTCAGTTTCCACATCTCTGTTTTTATCACTTTTGTAGTTTTAAACAATAACAATTGTATTTTTGAAACCACTATGTGTCTGCCACAGCTTTCTCGTATATAGGTGGTGTAGTTTACCGCTGTATCAGCAGATTTAGCATTGTCCATTACTATATTCCTAGGAGTACGTTGGGTATCTATATACATTCCTTCTCCAATCCTTTTTGGATTAGCAACTGTGTACATTGGTGTATTCATAAATTATATTAAGTCCTAGTGAACTAATAGGTTAAATTTTCCCAATCAGGTGTGTAAATGGGGAGAGGGGGGATGTTGATGGGGTCATGTTAAGAAAAAACAACAGGGACAGTTTGATATGTTCCATATGTGAAATGAACATTGTTCCCCCCTTTAATGAAAGATCACGCCTTTTACCATGTGCTGACATGACTGGACATTTTCCCCTGACTTGAAGGGGGCATAATGTGTAACTAGGACATGTACTGAGTTAGGAAGAGAATAGTAAAAGAAAAGGGCTATCGTATATACATGAGTATAAGCAGAGTTTTTCAGCACGATTTTTCGGCTTATACTTGAGTGAACTCTCCGCCTGTCAATCCCTTCTTCAGTGGTCTTCAACCTGCGGACCTCCAGGTGTTTCAAAAGTATAACTCCCAGCATGCCCGGACAGCCATCTGCTGTCCGGGCATGCTGAGAGTTGTAGTTTTGAAGCAGCTGGAGGTCCACAGGTTGAAGACCACTGCAGCCTTTCGTCATCATCCAGACCCCCCTTTAAGTTTTCTACTCCCCTCCCCTCGGTGGGAAGGAAGGGTGAGCTGGTCCGGGCCATCTATGCTGCAGGGACCGTCCGGTGGGGAGGGTTAGCCGTTCTGGGCTGTCCATCTTCAACGGGAGGCCCTCTTCTCCGCTCCAGGCCGGCCCCGGACTAGTGACGTTGCCTTGACAACGACGCACAGGGACGTCCATGCGCAGCAGACGTACCTGCGCATGAATGTCCCTGTGCGTCGTCGTCAAGGCAACGTCACTAGTCCGGTTCCAGGCCCGTAGTGGAGAAGAGGGCCTCCCCGTGAAAATGGACAGCCCGGAACGACTAACCCTCCCCACCGGACGGTCCCAGCAGCATAGATGGCCCGGACCAGCTCACCCTTCCTTCTTACCGAGGGGAGGTGAGTAGAAAACTTAAAGGGGGGTCTGGATGATGACGAAGGCCGCAGTGGTCTTCAACCTGCGGACCACCAGTTGTTTCAACCCTGTAGTTTTGCAACATCTGGAGGTCCGCAGGTTGAAGACCACTGATGAAGGGATTGACAGGCGGTGATGATGAAGGGGGGGGATGATGATGGGGGTCCGGATGATAACAGGGGGGGATGATGACAGGGTGATGATGACGGGGGTCTGGATGATGACAGGCGGTGATGATGAAGGGGTGGGTGATGACGGGTTGTTAATGATGGGGGTCTGGATTATGACGGGGGGATGATGACATGGGGGGATGATGTATTTCCCACCCTAGGCTTATAGTCGAGACAATAACTTTTCCTCGGTTTTTGGGGTGAAATTAGGGGCCTCGGCTTATATTCGGGTCGGCTTATACTCGAGTATATACAGGATTTAATAAAGTAACTGATCAAACTTAAATTGGAATTAGGGGAAGGATGGACAAGGGAATTGTTTAAAATGATATATCACACCGTGAAATGATATACTATAGAAATAATCTTACATTGAGTTCAGTAGCAAAAGACATTATCCAGGGTGGAACTGATCATATTGGAGCAGGCAGCACAAATATAAAGTATTTCATGTTGTCGTACAATAAAGTTTATAAAATATCAAGAGTATGAAAAAGTTTCATTACTTTCTACTAACATCTTCAAAGTAATGATTCATATTGGCAAAGAAATGTATTTCTCCTTCCAATTAAAGTTAAAACATGAGCATCTGAATCTTGCTATTTTCTTGCAAAATGCTTGTCAAGCAGCCAGGGGTATGGAATTTGATAACACCATATATACTTCTAAGAATAATTAATGAACTCCACTTGTGCTGGCAGAATCCAAGGTGCTTCCAGTTTTCTTAAGATATATCAGCAATTTATATCCTTTTCTATTTGCTTCCGATAAATGCTTTTTACGGATAAGGTAACATTGCCTTGCAGTCACGTCGACCCCTTCTTCATTTATCAAGCACTCTTAGTGGGATTCTGCACCCTCTCTAGCTGATAAGGCTTTTAACTCATATCAGTGGTTACTTTGTGAAGAAGAGAGGCAATAATGCTGGATGAGTTTTACAATGGTTTTGACATTGGCCTTTTGGAGATTGCATCTGCTAAAATGAGATATTAAGCATCGCACTTTTTGTGGGGCCTCAAGGTTTTTTTTATTATAAATGACTCCCATGTACAGTCTCGAAAAGGCTCCTTCAGTCTGTTGTTGTGGTCTCCTGCTGGTTACAAAACTACATCTTGGAGACCACTGGTTTAGATAAGTGTTTCCCAACCGATGTACCTCCAGCTGTTGGGAGGCAGCAGTTGTGGCTAATTCAGTGCCCTTGAAAAGAGTGGGCATAGCCATGGGTGGTCTTATCTCTTTTGCTATTAGGTAGCGAGAACTAGTGCAGGATTCCATAGAGGTAGTGCATTGTTGGCAAGCAAGTGGGTGAAGGTTTTTACAGATACCAGACCCTTTTGTTGGTAAAATCAAGCAACATAATGAATGACCAAGTTTCATCTTTCCCTTAAAGGGGTTATCCACCATAAGGTGATTTTAGTACGTACCTGGCAGACAGTAATGGACATGCTTAGGAAGGCTCTGCACTTGTCTTGGGGATAAATGGCTATGTTGTGAGATTACCATAACACTGTGGCTAGCTTGTTGTGAACTGGTATTTCCTGTTTGAGTTATCTTTTTTGCCTACAAATCCCATAATTCCATTTTCCTCCCTCCCACACATTAGCCACCCCACCCATTGAAACATAAATGAGCTGCATCCATTCAAAATACCTGTGGTTTTCAATCAGGGTGCCTACAGCTGTTGCATTAGTTGCAGATTGATCCCACCACCCATTGAAGCAGACAGGCTCCCTGTCATCAGCTGACTAGTGAGTCAGGTCTGAGCCGCATTGCAAGTTGGGAAAAATCTGAAAATCACATAAGAATTGTGAGAAAACCATCACACACAGGTACAGACACTATATTATGAACTACACTAACTTTACAGCCCCTGTAGCATAGTCAAATAAAAAATCCTGGAATACCCCTTTAAGGCTCTCTATTTTATTTGCCCTACTAAAGAAAGAAGTGTCGCCATCCCGGTTTCCTGCACTATCTCTCAATCCTCCCCTAGGGTTTGTATAGCCTATTATTTGTACTCCCAGCATAACAGTATGGCTTCCATACATTTGCACATGCCAAGGAACTTTAGGTATCAGTAGCGTTTTGCACTTTACCAATTGTTTGCTTAACTGCACATACTTATGCTAGATGTTCTGCTATCTGTCCCAGTATAATATATATATTCCCTATTTGGTTTATATAATGTGTGTGTATACGGAATGTACTCTGCGATAATTTGTAGGTTTCTGGTGATGTAGTTCTATTCATTAATGTTCCTTTATACATGAAGTCCTCTTTTTTATGTATTTTTTATAATTTTTTAAATAAATATTTATATATTTTACTTACATTTCTATACTAATGATTCAGCTTGGTTTTCCTTTTAGGTGTATGTTATGTTTGGAGCTCAGCAAACTTTGCATTAAAGGGTCTACTGTACCATTATTATTTGTCTTTTTATTTTCCCTGCTATTTTGTATGTAGATTTCGGTTAATAAAGAAAGGTTATACAAGGCTAGGAGGTACAGAAGCCAACACAACCAAACAAACCATGTCTCTTGCAGCAATGTCAGATGGCCACGGCACAGGTTGGCAGCATATAGTAAATATACACTACAGGGTGCTCAATCTCCAGAATAATATAGTAGCACAATCTTCCAATCCAAAGAAGTAGAAAAGGGAGAGGCACTCACCAGTCTTTGTGCAGAAAAAAGACTTTATTCAATTTTCAGGTATAGAAAAGCTAAACATGGATGAGTTTAGAAGCTACCACCATCAGCATGGCACTACCATGCTGATGGGAGTAACATCAGAACCCGTGCATACTTAGCTATTTTAGCTACACATTGAATAAAGTGTATTTTTTTCACATATTGGTGAGTGCCTCTCCCTTTTCTACTTGTTTGGATTATCTAACTAAAGAAACTAAAGTACAGTAGTAAATGGCTTAATCTATTGATGGTCGTGGGCATATATAGGCTTTACCACTGAAAAACAGTTCCTGCTCTGATAACTTTTATCTAGAAGTTTGACTAAAACCATGTTTTGCAAATGGAAATTTTCAGTCTCCCTAAAGGGGTTGTATGGGAGCTGAAAAGGTACTAGCTTTCATTACTCCATGGTGCTTCACTTAATATCCCCTGCCAACATGGCCGGATAGTTTTTCTGACTTGAAGGGGTGGCCTGGACTGGCACTAAATTATGACAGCTGAATTAGGACAAAACCATACCCACAGGTAGTGCCCACTAACCAAACAGTGTTGCAGCAACTTCTGAACAACAATTGCCACTACACAAACCTATCAGGCGGTGTTAACACAGGATAGAAATTTGAGCGCCATTGAACAAGAAAATGAAAAACCTTTCAAGCTCTCTTGACAACCCCTTATAAGGGTACTCCCCTTCTCTAAAACGTATCCCCTATGTTCAGGATAGGTGATACGTTTCTGATCGCAGGGGGTCTGCTCTCTGATGCTCCCATAGAGAATGTATGGACCATACTGCGTATAGAGATAAGTAGTGGAGTACCCCTTTTGGCTTTTGGTTACAACAGTGTTTACCTTTGTACTTGCAAATGCAGTACTAATTGTGGATAGCGGAGGAACAAGGTACTGCAGTGTTGTCCTATTCAAGTTAACGTGAGAAAGTAAGAACACTTGCTAGACCTACTCTGTATTGAAGGGTTTTATGCTCTTTATAGAGCGTATTTGAGAGTATTTTAAATTTATGGATCAAAATGTTTATGGATCAAATGTTTTCAATTTCCCAATCTCTTTGGCGTGCCCTCATACTCTATACTAAGTAACACTATTATACTGTAACATTTTTATTATAAATGTTGCTAGTGCTGTTTACTTTTATTGTTTTAGATCATTTTAGTGCATTAAAATATTTCTCTGCCTTCATTTCTGTGGTCGTTGGAATCACAAGGAGAAACACTGTAACTCCATCGGCTCAGCCTACTTTATGTGGGAAATAACCTCAAATACCGTTAAAATGTCAATGACTATAAGGCAAAAATACAGACATTGCTTTTATTCCTGAACTACCGTGTTAATCAAAGCCTTTGCGTGTCGGAGAAGAGAGCGAGAAAATAGACATTTTGATCCTATCAGTTGACAGACAGCACTTAACCCAGATTTAAATAGCGCTGAGACAGGCAGGGGAAATAGCGAACCCGACAAGGTAGTTTTCTGTAATAAAAAGGATATGATCACATTCACCAAAAAGGAAAGATGTTCTACCAGCACAACAATTTTCACTACACTGTCAAACTGAGAACACAAGGGAAAGGACAGATGGAAATATTGTCCTTGTATTTCCCAAGTCTTGTTTTCTCGAAATGTTAAAGTATTACAGTCTGCAAAGCAAAACAAATGGGAGCGAATCATGATGGGAAAACCTGGCAAAATGAGGACTGCAGTATGAACAGACATCTAAAACTGCTAAAATCTACACTGATCTGAGGGTGATGGCTCCAGTGGATGTACGTGGATGACACATTCTCATCGACACCATCATAGTGTTCCTGACATTAAAAATAAACTTTTTACATGCCACAGATACACGCACTTCACTCCCTGGCTTGCAGCAATCTCTGTCCAGCTTCACTGGATGGCCTCATTATACAAAGCATTTCTACAGTTCTTCAGACCCTTTCACTGTATTTACATTTTATGCTGCAGTCTCAGAGACAGGACTGTGTGGAGGTACAGTGGTCCCTCAACATACGATGGTAATCCGTTCCAAATTGACCATCGTTTGTTAAAACCATCGTATGTTGAGGGATCCGTGCAATGTAAAGTATAGGACAGTGGTATACAACCTGCGGACCTCCAGATGTTGCAAAACTACAACACCCAGCATGCCCGGACAGCCAACGGCTGTCCGGGCATGCTGGGAGTTGTAGTTTTGCAACATCTGAAGGTCTGCAGGTTGAAGACCACTGGTATTGGAGGTTATACTCACGTGTCCCCGACGCTCCGGCAAGGCCTCTGCTTCCGCGGCATCCTCGCTTTCTGTCACCGCCATCACATCGCTACGCACGCCGCTCCTATTGGATGACGGGACGGCGTGCGCAGCGACGTGATGACGACGATGGAGAGAGCCGACGATGCAGGGGATCCCGAAGAGGACGCGCCGGAGCCCCGAGGACAGGTAAGTGATCGTCCCCGGAGCACCGGGCACCGTAAACATCTATCCGGTGGCAGCTGAAGCAGTCTGCGCTGCCGGATAGCCGTTTATGCGATGGCCCCAACATACAAAAGCATCGTATGTTGATGATGCCGTCAACATGCGATGGCCTCTGAGAGTGATCGTATGCTGAAATGATCGTATGTCGGGGCCATTGTAGGTGGGGGGGGGGTCACTGTATATATCTGGAGAGAAAGTTCCCAAGAGCACAGTGGCCTTCATAATTCTTTAATGGAAAAAGGTTTGGAACAACTAGGACTCCTGCCTGCCCCACCAAACTATGTTAATGAGGAGTAGGGCATTGGTTCCTTAAGCCTTTCCAGCTGTGTGCAGATGGGAGAAGTCTCAGTAGGTCAACCATCAATGCAGCAATCTAACAAATTGGGCTTTATGAGTGGCCAGAAAAAAAGACAAATAAAAGCTGCGCTGAGTTTTCGAAAAAGCACCTAAAGGACTCTCAAACTGCCAAAGGTGTGCCAAAGGGTCTGAATACTTATGTTAATGCAATATTTAAAGGTTACTCCAGAGAAAAACTATGTTTTCTTAAATCAACTGGTGCTAGAAAGTTCAACAGATTTGTAAGTTACTTCTGTTTAAAAATCCTAATCCTTCCAGTACTTATTAGCTGCTGTATGATCCGTAGGAAGTTCTTTTTACATTTCTTTTCTGTCTGACCACAGTCCTTTCTGATGACACCTCTGTCTGTCTCAGGAACTGTCAAGAGCAGATAGTTCCTCTTGACAGTTCCTGAGACATACAGAGGTGTCAGCAGAGAGCACTGTGGTCAGACAGAAAATAAATTTAAAAATAAAAGAACTTCCTCTGTAGTATACAGCAGCTGATAAATACAGGATTAAGATTTTTTAAATAGAAGTAATTTACAAATCTAAGTACAGGTAGAAGTGAAGAAAAACGGAGCACAGACCTTTAGTTGCAGATGATCAGGAACTTCTTTATTGAAGACCAGGGGACACCATATGCTGGGGGAGCAGGACACCGGACAGTTCGTGGGCTACGACCGACCGTATCGCGCTTCAGCGCTTCATCTGGCCCTTAAAGGCCCAGATGAAGCGCTGGAGCGCGATACGGTCGTAGCCCACGAACTGTCCGGTGTCCTGCTCCCCCAGCATATGGTGTCCCCTGGTCTTCAATAAAGAAGTTCCTGATCATCTGCAACTAAAGGTCTGTGCTCCGTTTTCTCTTCACTTCTACCTGTACTTGGATTACCATTTGACTGCCTCACATGTGTCAGCACGACCTCTAATAGTTGTTTGCATGGGGATAGCCCGACTGAAGTTAGCCTGATCTGTTGCCGCAGACCAGTGCATTCCGTCCCATCAGCACAGCACCGATGGAGGGTGTCCGGCCACGCCTCTTTTGTGTGAACTAATTTACAAATCTGTTTAACATTCTGGTACCAGTTGATTTAAAAAAAAAAATAGTTTTTCACTGGAGTACCCCTTTAACTTTTTACCTTTTCAATAACTTAGCAAAGATAATTTCCCACTCTCATTATGGGGTTGCGTTCAGAATGTGCTGAGTGATGGGGAAACTTTTTTTTATTTTGGTAAGGCCAAAACATAAAATCTGAAAACAGTGAAAATGCCTTAAAAGGGGTACTCCGCCCCTATACATGTTATACCCTATCCAAAAGATAGAGGATAACATGTCTGATCGTGGGGGGTCTGGCAGCGGGGACCCCCTGCGATTTCCAGGCCGGCGCTGCGGCATTACAGTCACGGAAGCCTCGGGCTTCCGTTATCACAATGTCATACCATGCCCCCTCCATTAATCTCTATGGGAGGGGGCTAGTACACAGCCGTCACACCTCCTCTCATAGACATGAATGGAGGGGGCGTGGCGGCTGTGTTCACCAGTCATCCGGCACTGCACAGAGTTTGCTCCGTGCACCAGATGACTGGGGTGCCACGGCAGAGATCGAGGGGTCCCCAGCGGCTGGACCCCCGCGATCATGCATGTTATTCCCTATTCTGGATAGGGGATAACATGTCTAGTAGCGGTGTACTCCTTTAAGACCTTTCAAATGCATTATAAATCTATAGGGATGAAGTGTGAGTTGTAATATTTGTATTGATAGGGGATAACAAGCTAAGACTGGAATATCCCTTTAAATCCTGGGTAAGCAAGCACTGTGTTAGGATGAAGAGAGTTGAGCCCCAGAGAGCCCTCTGTAAGTCTGACTCCCCCTACCGCTACTGAAACCCAAAGTTCCTAAAGGACCAACCATATATCTCCCTAAGGCTCAAGCACTGTTATTTTGACTGTCAGGTAAAAGACCAAGCTGTATTTATGTTTACAAATCAAAATGTTAAAACTACAGCAATATCAAATATGTCATAAACAAATGGGCAACATTTACCCAGACCTGTGGCCTCCATTGATTCTTTGGGGAATAACACAACTTTTAGCATGTCCTGACAGATGCAGAATTTATTGTGGAAATTATCAAGTAAAAGAAAGAGGAAACATTCGAACTGGTAACTAAATAAGGTATCACCCTGCCAACCAACAAACCTCCCTTTTACCCTGAACTGTAAATAGGTTTTACCTTGCACATCATTCGCACCAATTGCTAAACTAAAGTACTAAAGTGCAGTAATGGTAGTGATAAACAAGGTCTACCTGTCCATTTGTTCTCCTGCAACTCCCCCATTGGGTGCCCATTGGGTTACTACAGAGTTACCATTGGTAGAATTTGTAACATTTTTAGCATGGCACATTTATTTTAATGGTATATTTTTTATATATTTTCTGTGACTCAGATGAGACTAATACCTCTGCACCCCAATAGCTATAGGCGTTAAAGGAAAGCATATCCTGATTCTGTAACATCAATATTACTGCTCGTGGTCTATTCCAGACACTCAAAAGTTCTGAAACAAAACCTATGATGCAGTCTATTCTTTTGGGAAGAAGTTGTGGATTGTATGCCCCAGTCCATCATGAAGCAGAGAAATTCCAGCACTCGCCGCTTCTGGGTGAATGTTGGGATTTCTCTTCTTCATATTCAGGATTTAAAGGGGTACTCCACTGCCCCAGCGTTCGAAAATTTTGTTCCAAATGCTGAGTGTGGGCTGCGGGATCGTGACGTCACAGCTACGCCCCGCGTAATGTCACGCCACCTCAATGCAAGTCAAAGGGAGGGGGTCACGACCCACGCAGCCCCCACCGAGTGTTCGGAATAGAATGTTCCGAATGCTGGGGCAGCGGAGTACCTCCTTAAAGGGGTATTCCAGGCAAAACCTTTTTTTATATATATCAACTGGCTCCGGAAAAATGAAACAGATTTGTAAATTACTTCTATTAAAAAATCTTAATCCTTCCAATAGTTATTAGCTTCTGAAGTTTCTGTCTAACTTCTCAATGATGATGTCACATCCCGGGAGCTGTGCATGATGGGAGAATATCCCCATAGGAACTGCACAGCTCCCGGGACGTGAGTCATCAGATAGATACACTTAGACAGAAAACAACAACTCAACTTCAGAAGCGAATGACTATTGGAAGGACAAAGATTTTTTAATAGAAGTAATTTACAAATCTGTTTAACTTTCCGGAGCCAGTTGATATATATAAAAAAAAGACAGGTCATCCATAGTGACAAATAAACAACATACACATCAAAACATTAAAATCTTAACAGTAAAAACAACATAGCTCATAACAATACGAACATTACAACAATGTGTGAAGAAACACCAAAATATGCGTCTGTGACATCTATGGGTAAGGAAGTCATTTTTATATACAGAACCAGCATTAGGCTATATGTATTTCTCAGAGGAGTTTTCTAAAAAAAAAAAAAAAAAAATCAGATTTAATTGATTTACAGCACAATATTTTATTTGTTATGAAAGATGCCTTTGTACTGGAAAATGACGAAATGCAGCTTTGCAACAAATCTGACAGCATTGGGTAGTTATTGAGCAAGGTGTAAATTGAGTTTTCCAAATGTTGGTGGATGTGAAAATTGCTACACGCCGTCCTGACATTTTACAGATGGATAGTGCTCTAACATGCTTTCTTTTATTCAGAATTTTAATATTTATATAGCGTTCATTATTTGATTATTATTTTTTTTTTATCTACAAGTAACATAAAAAAATAACATGACCATGACTGTTAGGAAAAAATCACACAGACAATCTTTCCAAGATTCTCTGCTGCTGTGTTGTTAAATATACTGGGAATGTATCGAGCTACAAAACTTTCTGCATTAATAATTCTGAATTATTCAAGGTACATAGTAGAGGTAGGCTATGCCTTCGGGCCTCTGCATATACACAGCAGAGGTTGAGAGGCATCTCTTTTCTTGCACGTCATTCATGTCATTGTTATTTCTTTTCATTGTGCATAGTTTAATGAAGAGATTGTAGGTTTGATGTGTAGCTCCCTGTTGGGGTACATTCCACCTGTGTACAGTAATTCTCTGATATACTATCACAAGTAAAAATGTCCTGTTTGTGAAGAGTGATGTGACTGGGCTTGCCTCAGCATAGGAGAATATCAAAACAAGCTTTTCAAGATCACTAGAACAGGGTAATGAACTCCCCATATCCCTTATGGCACAGCAGTTGAGCATGTGTCAAACCCTTCATAAAGAGTCTGTTGGGATGAAAGAAACAGCCGAGCACAGCCCTCCAGTAGTGCATTAAGGAGAAATGGGGGATTAAAGACCCTTGCTTTGGTTATGAGTTGGGGTTCCAGTGGTGGGGAAACCAGCGATCATACACCTTATTCTGATCCTACCAGAATCTATCTACTTTGCCCAGAGTTACATCTTCACTATGGCCTTGCGGGTTGGGGCCACAGCTCTGCTGCTTGGATTCACTGCGGCCTTAGCGGAAACACAGGAGATGTAGATGTAGAGGAAATACGCTGGCATAGGAATGTGATCATACAGTACAATTCTTGTTACAAAGAGAAGGCATACAATGAATGGGCCATGGTTAAGGGGTGTCAAGTTTGGGGTGTGGTCTAAACAGATCTAAATATGTGCTACATTTATCAAATGGTCTGTAAATCTCCACATATCTTTATGATGCACTCCTCAAGGAGAAACTTTGCCCCTTTGGTCCTATAACGACAAGTTTCTCACTAGCCAGCACAATCTATGTACTAAGGAGAGGCAAAACCTGTTTGCAGATGGATATTCTTTCTTCTGGACTGATTTCGGTCTTGGCATACATTCCCAGTCAGTTTCTAAGACTCCTAGAGTGAAACCCTGATTTTAAGGGAAAGCTAACTGGAAAAGATGGCTTAATAGAGTTGCTTTGCATATCCTTTTTTCTCAGAATTCCCAATGGAGCATAAATGGCTTTTATTCTCCACAGGATAAACTGTAACCCTTTGGTCCCATGTTTATAAACAGAATGTAACATTTACTATCTTAGCATCCACAACACCAGGTATGCCACAAATAACTGGTTGCATTTCTGTTAACAAGAACCGGAAGGAAAAATTTGACTTTTTAGGAACATGTACCACTGTGCGGATCCGAATACGTCTTCACTTGAGATTTATTTTCTTTTCACCATTCCGAAAAATGTAGACTTTTAGATAAAGTTCACTTGTTAACAGAACAGTATGGAGAGCAAGTGTTTATAACGGTCATCATTGCTGGACACTTTAAGCTTATGACCCGAAGTGCAAGGTGCTTGCCCTCAACACTGAAATAAATCTGCATAGCCAGTGCAGAATATGTGTAGAATACAGAGCACAAAGCTATCTAGCAAAACAGTAACATGTAAGTCCTTCACAAGTGGTTACCTCGGCGCTACTTTACATAATGGTATATTATGTAAATACATACACAGCTAGTCTTGCAGGTCAACATCCGTAAGCCTTAGACTGTCAGTCAAATGGATATATTCAACAATTAGGAAAGCAATTTTATCTTATATACGTTTTGTAGAATTTTTTTCTGTTGAATAGGAAATTAGAAAATTGTTATCACCAGTTGGGACCCCATTGGTCGAATTGTCCAAGCACCGACTACCAAAGACCTTGTCAGATGACCACTGGAGATATCCAACCAAAGACACTGATAGTGAGGAATTACTTAAGACAAACGGCTTGTTTGGCTGTCAAACTGATGTAAAGCACCATGACAGGTGTTCCATCTCACTGAGCTTTTGAAAGAAATACTTTTCACCAGTAGAGAACTGAAACAAACCATAAGGATGGATAAAAAAAAACTGCAATAATCTGAGCGACCAGAGCGAATGAACGTGGTGATCCACCGGCTATGTTTTACAATGCAAAGTCTACTGTACGATGTGACAAAATAGAACAAAAACGTATTCTTCCTCTTTCAGTTAAAGTTTAATATTCCCTTATGTCCTAGGTTTATACCCCCTTCTAGGCAATGTATATCTTGGACCCTACTGATCCCTGTATATCTGGCACATTATCTACTGACATTTACCAACCCGACCAAGAGCATTTTGCAAGACATTTGTATCCCATAGGAACATTGCATTGTCTTCCCTACAGTCAATGTTTTGGAGCCAAAAATAATAATTACTTTCCTTTCATTTTTATTTTTTTTTAATCTGGACAAAATGATTGACAAGTTCAGGACTCCGGGTTATCTTCGCTATCTTTTCAAAACACAGCGCCAACAAATTAACCTGATCCCTCGAGATCTTCTTATGTTGCATAAAAAGCAAAAAGAAAGGTTGAATTGAATTTCTTGCACCTTTTATTCTAGCAATTAACCTGCTTTTTTTTTTTTGCACAGATAGACGGGATCACAGAAGTGCACCTGTTTCCTTGAGGTAATGCAGTTTTTTGCTGCGCTGAATGTGTGGTCATATAATCGAACCGCTGTTTTCACAGAATTTGTAAGGAATTGTATTTCTTTTATAGTGGGTGACATAACACAGTAAAATGAATGGTACAAGGAGGTGGCAAATGGCTTTATGCTGCCTCTGCAAAAGTTTTATGCTTTTCACACGGACCCCTGCTTCTATTTAAGGGTTTATTCACATGGCATGCTGCTTCAAAAATCGAAGAAAAACAACAAATTACCACATAATGTGAATATATAGAAACATATAGGGGGGCATTTATCATCGTTTACTTTTGTAGTCGTTTATTTAGTTTTTTTAGGTTAATAAATTTGTCGCACGTAGGCAAAAGAGGGAAAATCCTGTCAGGTAAGCAGATTTCCTAGTCAAGTTTGGCTACATAGTCAATTTTCCTGGGTTCTGCTTAGTTCTTCACTTTCTGACTTTGTTAAGTGCCACTAAGTGCCCAAAAAGGGTCGAGTTTTAGATTTTTGATTAGAAGTAGCCTTGAGACACCTTTTTTAATGTCACAAACGGCCAGAAAGAGAAAGTCCAAAGCCAAACACCCTGAGCAGCCTAGTGCTGCCCAGCAGATGCTAGAGACCATGGCGTCTGCCATTACTAGACCAGTGGAAGATGAGTTTATGTCTTCCCATTCCCAAGAAGAGAGTGATATTGAGGAAACAGAAGGGCCAACACCAAGGCGTCCTCGTGCTCCCAAGAAAAAAAACTATACGGATCAAGAAATGGAGATTCTAGTAGACGAGGTAGGTTGCTTTCAATTTTTATAATGTGTCTTTTAAACACATTTTGTGACACACTGCTTGTCAAACACAGTTGAATTTAGTTTGCCCCTCCGCATCATGAACGACACTGTTACCAATTTTTGCTTTCACCCATAGTGCCTCCAAATACGGGAAAACTACCACTTCCAACATGTTCAGACAGCTAAAGGCTATATGGCCCTGCGTGGAGATGTAGTTTTGCCACATCTGAAGGCACACTGTTTGGTGAGCACTTCTATTTAGAAATCCACGCCTCTGCATTTCACCCACTCCTCCAAAAGGGTTTTCCAAGCAGTGTGCCTCCAGCTGTTCCAAGGCTTAAATTCGCAGCCTACACAAACTGCTTTAGGCTGTGCAGCCATGCTGAGAGTTGAAGTTTTCACCAATCTTGAGGCACCTTTGTGGGGAAACGTACTGTAAACATTGGGGGAGATTATGCAAAGCCTGTAGTGTTGAAAAATTGCCAAGTTGCCCATAGCAACCAAACAGCTTGCTTCATTTTTTGGGCTGAGGCCTTGTTTCAATTTTGATAGAAGATATCAGATTGTTTGTTATGGGCAAATGGGCAACTTTTCCTCCAGACACCTTTTAAAAAATCAACCCAATTTGCTCACCAACCACCTCAGAGTATCGTGGAAATATCTTTCCTGGGTTATTTCTGTAGCGTGCCTATACCCTGGTAGCGGAGTGTACTTATACTAAACAAAGAATTTTATTAAAAAGGGCACTATCATGTTTTAAAACTTTTCATATGTTGTAAATGATATCAAATTATTCGGTTTTGTTTTTGCTTTCATTTAAAGAATTTCAGTATTTAGTAGTAAAAAGCCAGCCCAAAACCTAACCCCTGACTCCTAGGATACATTCCAGCCTGCCTGTGTCCCGGCATCATAGCCCATGTAATGGACACAATTCAGGAATGACAGGTCTGCAGTGCCCCTAGATGTTGCAGAACTACAACTCACAGCATGCCTGTGCAGCCTTTGGCATGCTCTGGAGTTGTAGTTTGGCAACATCTGGAGGCACCCTTGTTGGGTAACACTGCTCTAGGTACACAGTGAGGAGAGTGAGGGAGGGGGAGGAGGGGAAGTGGTTATCACAGTGAGGACCCCCCCCCCCCCCCCCCCTGCTACTAGTGGACAAAATTTAGGAATTTCAGAAATCAAGCTAATTCTGCAAGAAATGTAGATTATAGACACATAAAAAGTATATGTACATGATCAGGATGAGGTACTGTGCATATTTTTTTTTCTTTTTTGGGGGGGATGATATGAAAGGTCCGCTTTAAATGTTTGTGCAATAGAAACCCCCAATATAAAATTGACTTTGTATTTAAATTCAAGCCACATTGGCTTTTGTGTTATTTTAATTGCTTTGTTATTATTCTTTATTCACAGGTTCTTGTCAATTTTAAGGTTCTTTTCCCTTCCAAAAATGATAACATACCTATGGTGGTAGCAATGCTTCATGGAGCCACATAATGACTAAAGTCAACACAGTTGGAATAGCTAAAAGAACAATTCCGAAATTAAAAAAGAAATGGAATGACTTAAAAAAAAAAGCCAAGCTGGCTTTAATTGCAAAATATTCCAAACAGACTGGTGGCGGTCCAAGCTGCCCAGAAACATTGACCACCATTGAGGAAAAGGTAGCTTCATGTTACCGCCCAGAACAGATACATGGGATTGGATCAGCTGATGTGTGCATGGCGGCCATTACACAGCGTAAGTTGGTTTTTAATGACAATTACTTGAAAATCTTAAAATATGTTTGTAAGATAATAGTAAATGTTTGCACGTGATTGCGTTTGTTTGAGACAACAGATGCAGCTTGAAAGCTATTAAGTTGTTTACCAAGTTAATAATTTAACCATACTACAGAATGTATTCAAAACTGTAGGATGATAAAATTAGAGTCCTTTTCCCACATATAAACATAACTGCGCAGCTCTAGCATTTTTTCACCTTGTTACCTGAGCTGTGCTTGTTTAAGAAATGAAAAGCCCTTTAACATCCATGGCGGTAGGATTATGTGTGGAAATTTGTTCCAAAAGTGGTAAATTTTTTTGCCTGGAAATTTCACATCTCCCCCGTCACATTCACCCTCCCTTGTCACATTCCCCCCCTTGTCACATTCTTCCCCCCTTGTCACATTCCCCCCTCTGTCCTTTTCCCCCCTTTGTCACATTCTTCCTCCTTCCATGTCATTTCCCCCCCCCCCCTTATCACATTCCCCTCCCCCCCCCTTTGTCACATTCTTTGCCCCTTGTCACCTTGTTCTGCAGCAACACACACTAGGTTTGCCGGGAAGATTTCAAACCTAGTGTCTTTGCTGCAGAACAAGTCCTTTCCCCTTCAGCCAATCACAGGCTTTACACCACTGCGGCCTGTGATTGGCTGAAAAGGTGAATAAAGATGAATAAAGAAGAGAGCAGGGACCGGAGCGCACGGAGGGGAATGGCATCTGCAGGGACCGGGACTAGGTAAGCAGAAGGTATTTGTCTTTTCTTCCCGGTGGCCTTTTACACTTAGATCACTGTTTTATTACCAGGGTACCTCCTCCTGTTGAGAAACTACTACTCCCAGCATGGCCGGACAGCCTTTGGCTGTTCGGCCATGCTGAGAGTTGGAGTTTTACAACATCTGTAGGCCCCTGACTTTTAGTATTTGTCTTTAACTGCTCAGGCCAGCCCCTGCCACGAGAGCCGACCCGAGAAGTTAATCTCATGCTTAAAAAATCATTCTACCAGTGTTTGCACACAAAATTGTGATTGCTTACTTACAATTTTAATGCCAAATTGTAAACTTAACTATAAAAAAAATGCTACATGTACAAGCTACCTTTTCTAAACAATTTTCTCCCCGGATATTTTTCAGGAACCAATCAAACATTGCCCACAGAAATGGAATGCCTAGAAAATAATGACACTACCATAGAGGACATGGAAGAGCCAGATTATCCAATTGATGCCCCCCCCCCTGCCCATGAACCAGCAAATGACCAGGAATCCACAAGTATCCCTACCATTTTAGTTCCAGACGACCTAGGTTTAACAGGGCCACAATCTTCTTACCTTAATGAATACACAAAACAACAAATGCTTTACATGAAAAAAGTAGATAGCCGTTTAGAGGGACTGGAAAAAGCCATTAATAATCTAACATCGGCAGTAGAGGGAGGTTTGGCAAAAGTATCTAAAGGGTTAGATAAAATTGCAGAAGTGTTACAAAACCAACAAAGAACACAAATTGGGCATGATGGGATTCCATTACCGTCCACTTCACTAGTTGAGGCAAATAGTCCACCAGAAGAGCTTTATGGTTCCTCTCTTTCTGCATCTCCAAGATCCTAAACCATAGGACAAAGCATAGGCGGATCTACCAATTCAAGTAGGCCTTGGCTTAGAGACTCTTTAGCGACCCCAGACTTTTTAATTGCCCAAGAAGAATCAGACAGTTCAACCCCTATTGATTTGACTGTTGGAAACCTCTTCACAATTCCTTTTGACTTGTAAAAAAGAACTAGCTGGTCAAAAAGTGGTATCCCCAAAAGGTGATGGTGTTAAAAAAAAATTTGCCTCTACAAAAAAATTGGGCTACACAGGTAAAAAGGTGTCCAAACCGCGAAAATAAACTTACAATTATGGTTGGTCAGTAAAACAATTTATTCCTGGTTTAAACATTTTGCGAGCCTGAGTTCAGATAATAGCTTTAGAAGATGAGTTGTTGGTTACTAACTATCTTGCTCAGTGAGGATGTCACGTCACGGGACCTGTGCAGGTTGGGGATTTTCCTCGTAGGAACTACATGGGAATTTAATCCCATCATGCACAGGTCCCGGGAGGTGACATCATCCCTGATCCGTTACCTTTTTCTTAAACAACACACCTTTTGAAGCTAGTAACTATTGCAAGGATTAAGATGTTTGTATAGAAGAAAGTGTCCACTCAGTGTAACTTTTGGGAGACAGTTGTTATACTTAAAAATGTATTGGCCAGGAATTCCACCTTTAAGCTCTACAGCTTTCTTCCAAGCCAAATGTGTTTGGACATTTAATGTCGTATTAATACCAACAATTGGAGACATATGGGGAGAATCAACATAACCTGTCTGGAGGAAAAGTTAACCAGTTGCCCATAGCAACCAATCAGATTGCTCCGATCAATTTGCCAAAGCCTTTTGAGAAATGGTAGCAGCTAGCTGATTGGTTGCTATGGGCAACTCGGTTACTTTGCCTGTAAACCCGTTTCCTTAATTCTCCAACATGGTTGTCTAGCAATATCACACTTGACCTTTGTTTTAACTTATGATTGTTAATAAACTTGGAGCAGTTTACTTCATGAAGTTTGTGTTTTTGTCAAGTAATTGCATTTTCATTTCAGGAAAAACAATAAATCCACAATTTGCAATGTTAGATTTTCTCTAATTGTTTGTATTCATTTCCGCCATTTTTTTTTTCAAACAAAAAATTGTGCCAGTGCAACTGATGAACCAAAAAATATTAAACATAACTTTACGTTTATAGTGCAACATTTGGGAATAAAGCTAAAAGTTGCCATGAGCAAACATTGAAAAAATTTATCTTACATCTGCATGAAACAATACTGATCCCTTATTTGTTTCCAAAAAGATGGATGTATTGAATGGGTCGTCAAAATTTAATCTAAAAAAAATTCCTGGCAATCTCATTCCGCTTCAAATTTCCTGGAAGGCTACTTTCATTGCCAGATATTGGCGGACAGTCAATGGGTTCCCGAAGGTCGGAGGCAATTTCTACTGGGAGATTATGCATTAAGGCCAGGTTATGGAGGACAGCACAGCTTAAAATAACTTGACCAACCAGGATTGGATGATCAAGCATTGTACCTACGGTGACATCCAGACAGCGAAAACGGCTTTTTAACTGTCCAAAAACACGTTCAACTAGACTTCGTGTACGTCTATGTGCATTGTTAAATTGCTGTTGGGCCTCAGTACGTGGGTTCAGAAATGGTGTCAACAGCCTTGGAGTTAATCAGTAACCATTATCGCCTATAAGGCAGAATGGAAAATGACATAATTTTGGGTTGACATTTTAGAAACATTTCAAAACTGAGTTTTACGTTGACCTACATGTTCGTCTTGGTACCTTAAGTTTAATGGTCCCATGACGAGCATTTAAGTCATGTGTCTGCAAGGGCTTACTTTTCTAGATTTTTAAATTTATTTTATTTTTTAAATTTAAATTCTAAACAATGTTCCAAAAAAATAAAAAAATGAAGTAGATCCTCTCCAAAATATCCACTTTGAAAGAGATTGCCAATACCACTACAATTAAGAATATAAGAATTGTGTGTCCCTACTGGAAACCGCGCAACAATAGCTAATATTTCGCCACTTGGCCCACATATAACTTGGAACATTTAGCGAGTGGAACATTTTTCTATTCCTGTAGCTTTGCTCTTGCGAAGTTGGGGGAATAATTGCAATGTGGGTGCAATCGATAAGTTCAATTGTCAGTGGCATTTCATATTTGTCATAGAATTTTTGCTTTACTAGTGCTCTTTCTTCCGCCTGATATGGAAAACGAATATATTGACTACTTAAAGACACTAGGGCTCCTACAACTTGACGAAGTGATCTACTGAATGGTGGTTGGGTAAAGCCCAGCTTTGAGGAGATACAGTACTGGAAGGTTCCTGAAGCGAAATAATGTAATACTGCAATTAATTTTGTAAGACCAGTTAGAGCGTGACTTCTCCGAGATCTACACTCAATTTGATCTTTCAACTCATCATATAGCTGGATGATTGCTGCTTTGCTGAACTGAAAGTTTTGAAGTGCTTCTTCATCAGTGAATGAGTCTAGGGACCATCGTTGTTTAAAATGGCGTTGTCTACGGCTTTGTCTTGAACGTGGTGTATTGCTGTTGGCCACTGCATGGTTCTGACCAAGCATTACCACAAGCGGAACATTAACGGACATTTTCAAAATTGCTATTGGTATTTCCTACAAATGGGAATTAAATAAAAAATAAAGTGACCATACAAATGCTGCATTTAAGTTAACTTTGCATGCTAAACTAATATTACAGACGTGGTAAAAACCTGTCATAAAAACAGCCATAGATTGACCATGTGTAACAATTTGAATATTTTATGTTAAAATTGTAGGTTCCTTAAACTTATAATACATAGGTCACTCTGAAATGACTTATCAATAAGCAATTCATTCAAAGCAACACGCTGGTTGCATAACAAGCCCACTTGGTTGACACTAAACAAACACTAACAGGCAAAGAAAATAAACAACAAATGAAAATAGGGGTTTTGGAGGAGTAGGGGGAAAGGACAAAAAGGGCAGGATGGTGTGTAAGGGAGTAAGGGTAGGCATGGAAGCAGGAGTGCATGTGTTATTGGAGCATGGGGGGGTTATAGGGAAGCAGTGGTTGATTCTTGCTGGCATGGTGGGTATGTGTAATGTTAGCATGTGGGGGGGGGGAAGGAAAATCTACACAAAGGGTATTTGTATGGGAGCAGGGGGGCAAATAGAAACAATAGGGCAGGGTGGGCAAGGGATACAGGGTGGTTAATGCAATCATGGTGGATCAAGGAATCATGGGGGTTTAAGGGAGCAGGGGGATTAATTGGGGGAGGGCGGATAATTTCAGCAGGGTGTTTAATGGGAGCGCGTGGTGCAATGGTTTGAGGGGCCGGAAGTGTCTAAAGGAGGGAGCAGGAGGGGTTTCATGGGTACAGGGGGGCATTTGAAGCATAGCAATGAATGGGAGTAGGGACAGGATGGGGTTAACAGAGGGAGCATAGGGTAAGTGAAGTAATTGAAGTGGGGGGGGTGAATAGCAGAATAGGCCAGAGAGGAGAGTGGAAAAATGTGTGTGTGTGTGTGGGGGGGGGCCTTAATAAAAGGGGAGGAGTGAAGGCAAGGTGGTGCATGAAGAGGTGAATCAAAGAACAGGGGGTTAGTGGGAACAATGGGGTGGGGCCCTACTTTTGCTGGTGGAAAGGACTTTCAAAGAACTGGGGTTTGTGTTTGTGTGTGGGGAGGGTGAGGGGGGGGGGGTGTTGGGGGGGTGCAATACCAATAGGGCTTTGGGTAGGTTTTGGGGCCAGCACCTTTTTAGCCCAAGGCCCCCCCCCCCCCCCCCCGCTGTCTAAGGCTGCCCCCAAATCTTTTGCATTTTTTGTACATGTTTGTCTGAGCGTAGTACATCTTGGCGTTTAATTTTTCCGTATTTGTTAATAATTTTGCTCATTGTGGCCTTTGTTAAATTTACCCAATAAAATAATTTTTATGGTTTAATGTTGCTTAAAGTTTAAAATAAATTAAAAACGCATTACCAAAGCAATAGTGTGGCCAAACATAACAACTCAATTACGTTTTACTCGCGATAAGGAATCAACTTCCTGCATCTAAAATTCCGCAGAGCCTTCAATATGGGTCACTGTCACCGTCTCTGTGAATTTATTTGGCGTGCGACAAGGTCTGTCAGGTTTGTGTACTTCCATAGTGGAATTGGCGCAAATGCGCCGTGACATTTGCAAAGGGGCTAGAAAATGTCACAGAAACAAGCCAATCACAGTGCACAATGTACAGTAACCAATCCGAGGCTTCCAAAGTCCTAGGCTTCAAATGGAATATGCGACAGATCTTTCTAAGACGAGCAAACTACAAAGAAGAAAGTTGAGAGCGGACCAGGAGAAGAAAAACAGAGACCCCACGTTGTTTAAGAAAGTCTAGTGCACGTAAGTAATACTAATTGTGTGTGTATGGAAGGCTGACAAGGTTAGTTTATCAGTCCAACAGTACATTGCTTGGGTTGATAGGCCTGGGTGCGTGGGAGCAAGAATGGATGTGCATGTTAGGGATGTACGCAGTCCTTTGAACCCGGACCAAGGTCAGTAAGGTTAACCCTGTAATGTATTTCCAAATTGAACTTGGGATGAGGCAGTCAGTGGTTTTATTTACAGGTTGGAGCCAGTAGGCTTGCCATAATGCCGGTAATTTACCTGCACTGCCGGATTTTCCGGCTATATTTCGGGCTGCACAGCTATGTTTGTGGGTAAAATACCGGCAATGCTATGGCCGGTATTTCCATAACACTGACAGGTGCTGACTGAGCTGCATTCCCAGAAAAGCGCTTCCTTCATGCCCGGCAAATAAATTTGGCCTAAGACCAGAAGGCTTCCGCACTCCAGTTTCTGCCCCAGACACCAAGGCCTATCCACCGTCCCCAAGATCTATCAGGGACAGGGAAGCTGCCTGCAATGCTTTTTGGGTGGCAGAAGTGCCGTGCGCACGTCTGCTCCCTCCCCAGACGTGTCCATGCCTAATGTCCTCCGCACCATCTTGAGGATTCCTGGGTGCTACATTCATCCACAACCCCCGGACATCACTTAACCTGGTGCCGCACGGGCAGAGCAGGAAATGAAAACCAGAGACTCGTTAGACCTCTCTGCTAAACTGTGTATTTCATGCAGGGTTTTCAAACAAGGGTGCGTCCAGCTGTTGCAAAACTATTACTCCCTGCATGTCCAGTCAGCCTTTGGCTGTCCAGGCATGCTGGTAGTTGTAGTTATGCAATAGCTGGAGGCACCCTTCTTTTGGAAACACGGATGTAATGTTTTAATGTATGAAACTATCTGCTGCGATCTGTATGTAATCCTGTCAGGTGTGATACTTTCTGCTGTCCCTGTATATCTAAATCTGTCATGTGGGTTACTGTCGGCTGAGCCTGTGTATCTAATTTCTGTCATGTGTACCCTACTAAGTGCAAGTCGATCTCTTAAACCATATTCAAGATGGCCGAGGCTACAAAGGAGCAAGGTTGGTGGACACATCTTCCATTACTGTAATCCAATTTGGTAAAAGTAAGTAAAAATGGACGGTACTGTCACGCCAATTGCCACCTATCAGGGTATTTTGAGAGATTAATGTTGTATTTTTGGCTTAACGTTTTTATAAGATAATGGTATACAATAACATTGTTCAAAAGCCCAACTAATTGTGTTGCTTAAAGATTGTTTTTAATCAAATTAAAGTTAGGAAATGTTAGGCCACAATTACAGAGTAAACAGTTAAACTTTTTTTGATAATCCCATCAGTACGGGTTTAACTTCTGTGAAACTAAACACAAGCTAGTTTTTTCAAAAGATTCAAATCTGCTAAACACACCTGTGACAAAGGGGTCCGCACTGTAGGGCCACTTTTATGCATGACATTGCTTGAAATAAAAGAACCTGTTGTTTATCTGCATGTCATGTTATCCACTTGCAGGTATTGTATTGTTTACACATACCCTGAAAATGTACTTCAGTAGTGTCTAAAATATAGTAGCTCTTTTGCGCGGCTGTGCAAATAAAAAACTTCAACAGTTACTGTTTCTTTGGTGTGCCAGTTGTAGATTACTTGTTTAGTCAGCTTCTCATCAGTCAATTCCTAGATCTTGGGCACTGGCTTTTATTGTCCAAAAATTCCAAAGTTGATCCATAAATGAGGGACAGTACAAATTGGTTCTTTTTTGGTCTATTTCTTTTGACAGACACTTCTTCCTTTGCCTTCCAAACACTTGTGTGCGATATGGGAAATCTTGACATCATTACACCATTGCTAAACTTACCATTAAATATGTTATGGCCTCACAGTGCGGCCAAGTGATCCGCTAAACATAATCTATGGATGGAGACTCGGCCTCATGCTCAGTGTTACGCCGAGCGCTCCGGGTTCCCGCTCCTCCCCGGAGCGCTCGCTTCTCCCCCTCCGCTGCAGCGCTCCGGTCACGTCCTCTGACCCGGGGCGCTGCGATCCTGCTGCCAGCCGGGATGCGATTCGCGATGCGGGTAGCGCCCGCTCGCGATGCGCACCCCGGCTCCCCTACCTGACTCGCTCCCCGTCTGTTCTGTCCCGGCGCGCGCGGCCCCGCTCCCTAGGGCGCGCGCGCGCCGGGTCTCTGCGATTTAAAGGGCCACTGCGCCGCTGATTGGCGCAGTGGTTCCAATTAGGATTATCACCTGTGCACTTCCCTATATTACCTCACTTCCCTTGCACTCCCTTGCCGGATCTTGTTGCCTTAGTGCCAGTGAAAGCGTTCCTTGTGTGTTCCTTGCCAGTGTTTCCAGACCTTCTGCCGTTGCCCCTGACTACGATCCTTGCTGCCTGCCCCGACCTTCTGCTACGTCCGACCTTGCTTCTGCCTACTCCCTTGTACCGCGCCTATCTTCAGCAGCCAGAGAGGTGAGCCGTTGCTAGTGGATACGACCTGGTCACTACCGCCGCAGCAAGACCATCCCGCTTTGCGGCGGGCTCTGGTGAAAACCAGTAGTGGCTTAGAACCGGTCCACTAGCACGGTCCACGCCATCCCTCTCTGGCACAGAGGGTCCACTACCTGCCAGCCGGCATCGTGACAGTAGATCCGGCCATGGATCCCGCTGAAGTTCCTCTGCCAGTTGTCGCTGACCTCACCACGGTGGTCGCCCAGCAGTCACAACAGATTGCGCAACAAGGCCAACAGCTGTCTCAACTGACCGTTATGCTACAACAGTTGCTACCACAGCTTCAGCAGTCATCTCCTCCGCCAGCTCCTGCACCTCCTCCGCAGCGAGTGGCCGCTCCTGGGATACGTTTATCCTTGCCGGATAAATTTGATGGGGACTCTAAGTTTTGCCGTGGCTTTCTTTCCCAATGTTCCCTGCATCTGGAGATGATGTCGGACCTGTTTCCCACTGAAAGGTCTAAGGTGGCTTTCGTAGTCAGTCTTCTGTCCGGAAAAGCCCTGTCATGGGCCACACCGCTCTGGGACCGCAATGACCCCGTCACTGCCTCTGTACACTCCTTCTTCTCGGAAATCCGAAGTGTCTTTGAGGAACCTGCCCGAGCCTCTTCTGCTGAGACTGCCCTGTTGAACCTGGTCCAGGGTAATTCTTCCGTTGGCGAGTATGCCGTACAATTCCGTACACTTGCTTCAGAACTGTCCTGGAATAATGAGGCCCTCTGCGCGACCTTCAAAAAAGGCCTATCCAGCAACATTAAAGATGTTCTGGCCGCACGAGAAATTCCTGCTAATCTACATGAACTTATTCACCTAGCCACTCGCATTGACATGCGTTTTTCTGAAAGGCGTCAGGAACTCCGCCAAGATATGCACTCTGTTCGCACGAGGCGTTTCGTCTCCTCGGCTCCTCTCTCCTCTGGTCCCCTGCAATCTGTTCCTGTGCCTCCCGCCGTGGAGGCTATGCAGGTCGACCGGTCTCGCCTGACACCTCAAGAGAGGACACGACGCCGTATGGAGAACCTCTGCCTGTACTGTGCTAGTACCGAACACTTCCTGAGGGATTGTCCTATCCGTCCTCCTCGCCTGGAAAGACGTACGCTGACTCCGCACAAAGGTGAGACAGTCCTTGATGTCTACTCTGCTTCTCCACGTCTTACTGTGCCTGTGCGGATGTCTGCCTCTGCCTTCTCCTTCTCTACAGTGGCCTTCTTGGACTCTGGATCTGCAGGAAATTTTATTTTGGCCTCTCTCGTCAACAGGTTCAACATCCCAGTGACCAGTCTCGCCAGACCCCTCTACATCAATTGTGTAAATAATGAAAGATTGGACTGTACCATACGTTTCCGTACGGAGCCCCTTCTTATGAGCATCGGATCTCATCATGAGAGGATTGAACTTTTGGTCCTCCCCAATTGCACCTCGGAGATTCTCCTTGGACTACCCTGGCTTCAACTTCATTCCCCAACCCTGGATTGGTCCACTGGGGAGATCAAGAGTTGGGGGTCCTCTTGTTCCAAGAACTGTCTAAAACCGGTTCCCAGTAACCCTTGCCGTAACTCTGTGGTTCCTCCAGTAACCGGTCTCCCTAAGGCCTATATGGACTTCGCGGATGTTTTCTGCAAAAAGCAAGCTGAGACTCTACCTCCTCACAGGCCTTATGATTGCCCTATCGACCTCCTCCCGGGTACTACTCCACCCCGGGGCAGAATTTATCCTCTCTCTGCCCCAGAGACTCTTGCCATGTCCGAATACGTCCAGGAGAATCTAAAAAAGGGCTTTATCCGTAAATCTTCCTCTCCTGCCGGAGCCGGATTTTTCTTCGTGTCCAAAAAAGATGGCTCCCTACGTCCTTGCATTGACTACCGCGGTCTTAATAAAATCACGGTTAAGAACCGCTACCCCTTACCCCTCATCTCTGAACTCTTTGATCGCCTCCAAGGTGCCCACATCTTCACTAAATTGGACTTAAGAGGCGCCTATAACCTCATCCGCATCAGAGAGGGGGACGAGTGGAAAACGGCATTTAACACCAGAGATGGACACTTTGAATATCTGGTCATGCCCTTTGGACTGTGCAATGCCCCTGCCGTCTTCCAAGACTTTGTCAATGAAATTTTTCGTGATCTGTTATACTCCTGTGTTGTGGTATATCTGGACGATATCCTAATTTTTTCTGCCAATCTAGAAGAACACCGCCAGCATGTCCGTATGGTTCTTCAGAGACTTCGTGACAACCAACTCTATGCCAAAATTGAGAAATGTCTGTTCGAATGCCAATCTCTTCCTTTTCTAGGATATTTGGTCTCTGGCCAGGGACTACAGATGGATCCTGACAAACTCTCTGCCGTCTTAAATTGGCCACGCCCCTCCGGACTCCGTGCTATCCAACGCTTTTTGGGGTTCGCCAATTATTACAGGCAATTTATTCCACATTTTTCTACCATTGTGGCTCCTATCGTGGCTTTAACCAAAAAAAATGCTGATCCCAAGTCCTGGCCTCCTCAAGCAGAAGACTCCTTTAAACGACTCAAGTCTGCCTTTTCTTCGGCTCCCGTGCTCTCCAGACCTGACCCTTCCAAACCCTTCCTATTGGAGGTTGATGCCTCCTCAGTAGGAGCTGGAGCTGTTCTTCTACAAAAAAATTCTTCCGGGCATGCTGTCACTTGTGGTTTTTTCTCTAGGACCTTCTCTCCAGCGGAGAGGAACTACTCCATCGGGGATCGAGAGCTTCTAGCCATTAAATTAGCACTTGAGGAATGGAGGCATCTGCTGGAGGGATCAAGATTTCCTGTTATCATCTACACCGACCACAAGAACCTCTCCTACCTCCAGTCGGCCCAACGGCTGAATCCTCGCCAGGCCCGGTGGTCTCTGTTCTTTGCCCGATTTAATTTTGAGATTCACTTTCGTCCTGCCGATAAGAACATTAGGGCCGATGCTCTCTCTCGTTCCTCGGATGCCTCAGAAGTTGATCTCCCTCCGCAACACATCATTCCACCTGACTGCCTGATCTCCACTTCTCCTGCCTCCATCAGGCAGACTCCTCCAGGAAAGACCTTTGTTTCTCCACGCCAACGCCTCGGAATCCTCAAATGGGGTCACTCCTCCCATCTCGCAGGTCATGCGGGCATCAAGAAATCTGTGCAACTCATCTCCCGCTTCTATTGGTGGCCGACTCTGGAGACGGATGTTGGGGACTTTGTGCGAGCCTGCACTATCTGTGCCCGGGATAAGACTCCCCGCCAGAAGCCCGCTGGTCTTCTTCATCCTCTGCCTGTCCCCGAACAGCCTTGGTCTCTGATTGGTATGGATTTTATTACTGATTTACCCCCTTCCCGTGGCAACACCGTTATTTGGGTGGTCGTTGATCGATTCTCCAAAATGGCACATTTCATCCCTCTTCCTGGTCTTCCTTCTGCGCCTCAGTTGGCTAAACAATTTTTTGTACACATTTTTCGTCTTCACGGGTTGCCTACGCAGATTGTCTCGGATAGAGGGGTCCAATTCGTGTCTAAATTCTGGAGAGCTCTCTGTAAACAACTCAAGATTAAATTAAATTTTTCCTCTGCATATCATCCCCAGTCCAATGGACAAGTAGAAAGAATTAACCAGATCCTGGGTGATTATTTGCGACATTTTGTTTCCTCCCGCCAGGATGACTGGGCAGATCTCCTTCCATGGGCCGAATTCTCGTATAACTTCAGGGTCTCTGAATCTTCCTCCAAATCCCCATTTTTCGTGGTGTACGGCCGTCACCCTCTTCCCCCCCTCCCTACCCCCTTGCCCTCTGGTCTGCCCGCTGTGGATGAAATTTCTCGTGACCTTTCCATTATATGGAGAGAGACCCAAAATTCTCTCTTACAGGCTTCTTCACGCATGAAGAGATTCGCGGATAAGAAAAGAAGAGCTCCCCCCGTTTTTTCCCCTGGAGACAAGGTATGGCTCTCCGCTAAATATGTCCGCTTCCGTGTCCCTAGCTACAAGTTGGGACCACGCTATCTTGGTCCTTTCAAAATTTTGTGTCAAATTAATCCTGTCTCTTATAAACTTCTTCTTCCTCCTTCTCTTCGTATCCCTAATGCCTTTCACGTCTCTCTTCTCAAACCACTCATCCTCAACCGTTTTTCTCCCAAATCTGTTCCTCCCACTCCTGTTTCCGGCTCCTCGGACGTCTTCTCGGTCAAGGAGATTTTGGCTGCCAAAAAGGTCAGAGGAAAAAATTTTTTTTTAGTAGACTGGGAGGGTTGTGGTCCTGAAGAGAGATCCTGGGAACCTGAGGACAACATCCTTGACAAAAGTCTGCTCCTCAGGTTCTCAGGCTCCAAGAAGAGGGGGAGACCCAAGGGGGGGGGTACTGTTACGCCGAGCGCTCCGGGTTCCCGCTCCTCCCCGGAGCGCTCGCTTCTCCCCCTCCGCTGCAGCGCTCCGGTCACGTCCTCTGACCCGGGGCGCTGCGATCCTGCTGCCAGCCGGGATGCGATTCGCGATGCGGGTAGCGCCCGCTCGCGATGCGCACCCCGGCTCCCCTACCTGACTCGCTCCCCGTCTGTTCTGTCCCGGCGCGCGCGGCCCCGCTCCCTAGGGCGCGCGCGCGCCGGGTCTCTGCGATTTAAAGGGCCACTGCGCCGCTGATTGGCGCAGTGGTTCCAATTAGGATTATCACCTGTGCACTTCCCTATATTACCTCACTTCCCTTGCACTCCCTTGCCGGATCTTGTTGCCTTAGTGCCAGTGAAAGCGTTCCTTGTGTGTTCCTTGCCAGTGTTTCCAGACCTTCTGCCGTTGCCCCTGACTACGATCCTTGCTGCCTGCCCCGACCTTCTGCTACGTCCGACCTTGCTTCTGCCTACTCCCTTGTACCGCGCCTATCTTCAGCAGCCAGAGAGGTGAGCCGTTGCTAGTGGATACGACCTGGTCACTACCGCCGCAGCAAGACCATCCCGCTTTGCGGCGGGCTCTGGTGAAAACCAGTAGTGGCTTAGAACCGGTCCACTAGCACGGTCCACGCCATCCCTCTCTGGCACAGAGGGTCCACTACCTGCCAGCCGGCATCGTGACACTCAGCTTCTTATTTTCCCCCGCATAGTCCCGTCCGCACACCATGATTGTCTGAGCGCCATGAACTTCATGGACATTGTGCTCTGCCAATCATGGCTGCTGATGGGACATGGATAAGTCCGGAATTAAGGGTCATGTTTGCAAGACTATTTCACACCCTATAGTAAGCCAAGGCTGGCTGCGCAAGATTGTGACCCAGTGTTGGGATTAAGGGGCAAGTGAAAGAAAGGTGTCTGACATTTTCTTGTTTTTGTTTAGATTGTCCTGCCACAGGGACATCTTCATTGTAAGCACTACAGCTTCCATGTAATTTGATAAACCATCTAACCCCATTTTTAGGAATTTGCCAAACGCAAAGGTGTTAACAATTAGAGCTTTTGTTCCCTTTCCAAGTTGGAACCTAATAAACAATACTTTTCTTCCCTTCCTTACCCAGTGTGTTCTTCGACTGATGAGAATACCACCCCAAAAAAAAGAGCTTCACCTTTTTCCCGTGCGGAACTGATTTTTATTGTCGATTATTTGGAATCCAATGACTATGGATTAGGGGAGAAGGGCAACATCAATACGAAGAAAACTACCGGTATGCAAGAGCTATCCGAACTACTTATGGAAAAGTTTGGCAGTGAACACACAGCCAGGCAAATTCAAAAAAGATACTCGGACTTGAAAGAGCGAGAAAAGGACAAATATGCGGGGATCAAAAGGAAATTAGCACGAGGTATTTAGAGTTTAGTTTTTAAATCCTCTAAATCTTAAATTTTTAATGTCTTAATAAGGAAACGCAACAACATTAAAGAAAATAAATTTTAAAATGTAGATGCCATTGTGGATCCCACAACATGACCTCCTTCGGAGAAGCCTCAAGATTCAGTTGGCACTTCAATTGTACAAGTTCCCAGCGTGAAGCAGGTAACATTTTTGAAGATTTCTTCTCTAAGGCTGGGTTCACAATACCTTTTTTGTAGTAACGGTGCCCATCTACGGTTGGGGGGAGGGGGGGACGCGGTGCCCACACTCAGCCGTATACGGCAACCTTATTTAATGCATGTCTATGAGCCGACCAGAGTGACCCGCTGCCTCTGGTCAGCTGCGTTTTTGGTGGTATGCGCTTTCCCGGCTGCAGGCAAACTTGGGGCCCGCCCCATTTTGGCTTACGGTCGGAATAGCGCATAAGGCACAAAACGTACCCAACCAGAGGCTGTGGGTCACTCTGGACAGCTCATAGACATGCATTAAATATGGTTCCCGTGTATGGCTGAGTGCAGGCGACGCTATTCCCTCCCGGCCTCCTTCCCCAGCCGTATACGGGGACCGAAAGTACAAAACTTAGTGTGAACCCAGCCTTACGCAGGGTCGATTTGTCTGTTCAACTTGCTGTGCAGTACTTGTTTTTTTGTCTGTAAAATGTTTAAGGCTAATAAATAATGTACCATTTGTAAGGATGACCTAATTGCTATAAAAAGGAAATCTTGAGTTTCTTTTTGGAGTGTCCATAATGTGGTTAAATTGGGCTTTTTTTTTTTTTTTTTTAAACAAATTAAAATAGTTTCAATAAAAAACAAAAAAACATCCCTCACATTTTGGTTGATCAAAGCCGAACTTTGAAAAGAGGAAAAATTTCAAGAATGGATAGTCAAACATACTGTATGTTCACATTTGGAATACCTAATGAGGCAAGCCTTAATTTGACAGTAGCCATAGTATGTAAACCTTGTACTTTAAACTTTAATATAAATTTCTGTTAAATTCTAGGAAGAAATTCCAAACATGGAGGAGATTATCACCCCAACCCTTCAACCGAACCAACTGCCCTGGAAAATATCCAAAATGTGGTTACAGAAAGTACATTGAAAGAGGAATTAGTGGAACTGGAATCCCACCTAATGCAGCAAGCACAAAACTACCACCAAATGTTAAGTCATCAAGTAGATGAGCTTGGGTGTAAATTAGAAAAGCATTTGACTAATCTTGAAAAGGAGATGGGGGAAGTGAAGAGAATATCTATCTTAATGGACACCTAATTTGGTTTGTTTATTTTGTTTGGGGGAAAATGTTAGCCCAGTTTCAAAACATGCCGTGGTCCCCCATATTAGGCATATAAGTTGCAGTTCGGTTTGGCAGTGTTATGATGTACACTTTTTCTTACAAGATGCAAAGGCCCGTGTTGGCCCCTTTGAACATTTCCACACTATCTTCAGTGAAAGGAATTGGAAGTTTGAGTGACTTTGGCCCGACACGGGGTGACCACTCAATGTATGTGGAGCATCCCTTTACTTTGGAAGCTTTAGTTTTTGCATTATGATAACAGTACACTGTTTCTAACTCATAATTATACCAAAGTTAAAGAATAAGAGAAAAGATAACTTGGCTAGTCTATTACATACCTGTTGTGCACCGCAATTGCCATAATGGAGCAACACATATCCAAGACACAAATCAGATCAGTAACCAAGCTGTAAATGGCCTCCAACCCTGCCAATCCAATCTAGGAATAGTCTCTTGTTAAGCAGCTGTTGACATCGAAACTGTATAAAGGATATGTGTGGTTGCTTGCGAGGAACAATAGCGCAGTTGCACCACGCAATCGCATGTCTGTAACATCAGCTGGCATAAGTGGCGTTGCATACAGCCCACCAGCTGTAGTGCCGCACGCAGGCCTCTTCCATAGAGAAGATTGGAGGGGGCGTAAGTGGCCCCTGCTCCAGATGGGGGTGTAAAGGGGCCACTTCATCTGAGAGCAGGGGCTAAATACGGTCAATTGCAGTGGAACTTAGCACTCTGACTCACCATGGTTTTTCACAAGGTGTGTCTGAGTGCTGTGTTCCCCCACAATTGAAGTTATATTTGGCATACTCTGAGATCAAGTGGCGTCTCAACATCCCCGTCTGGAGCTGGGGCCACAAGGCCTCCTACAATATCATCTAGATAACAGCCTTGCGGCCACAGCTTCAGCTGAGGTTCTGAACCAGCTGCTATTAAGGAGATACAATGCTCCATACAGGCAATTGTGGGGTGCCAATGCACTAGGGTCCCCCGCAAGATAACACTTTGTCCATTTGCACGTTTTCCTTTTCAAAATGGTTAGCAAGAACATATTCCTAGTGAGTAGTGGCCGGGTTGGAAGGCCAATAAGAGTGTGGTCCCTGATGGGTTAGGATCAATGATATGTGTTGATTATCAAAGAGACTTGCAAGGGCAAAAGGTCTTTAACAGTCCAGCAAGTTTGTTTTCAAGAGATTTTACCTTTTAAGGGTTTTGGCTAGGTATATTAGGCCCAACATCTCAAATGAAGATGAAAAATGGTTGTGCACAACAGGCAAGGCTTAAATGAGAACTACAGGATTGAAAAATGTATCCCCTATCCTAAGGATAGAGGCTAAGTTTCAGATTGCGGGTGGGGTCCGACCGCTGGGGCCCCCCGCGATCTCCCGTACGGGGCCGAGGCTCTCTGCATAAAGCGGGAGGGTCGACCACCGCCCGAAGACGCGGCCAAAACGCCCTCTCCTTTCAACGCTATGGGAGAGCCAGAAAGTGCCGAAGGCAGTGCTTCGTCTCTCTCCCATAGCAGTGTATGGAGGGCGCGTGTCAGCCGCCGCAACGTGCGGTGGTCGACACGGTCTCTCTATGCAGAGAGCTGTGGCCCCGTATGGGAGATCGCGGGGGCCCCAGCGGCTGGACCCCCCACAATCTGAAACTTATCCCCTATCCTTAGGATAGGGGATATATTTTTCAATCCCATAGTTCTCCTTTAATGGGTTTGGGGGTGGGGGTGGGGGGGAAAGGTTTGGCCATTCAGATGTTGTTCAATAGGAAAACTAAAAAGCCGACCTTAATGGTTGACCACATTGCAGTAACCCTCACAATGCCAAAATCACCTACTATCCCTCGTATTAATAGTAAGGCGCAAACACATGTTAAACACATGAGACAAGTTTTGGGTTTAAAAATCGAGGTTGAATTGAAAACTTGGGATTATTTTATTACCCATTGAATGTCTAAGCACCTTTTCAGTGGAAGCAGTGTCCAAATGAAACCCACCTTATGTTGATGGCTAGTTAATGTGATATTAGTCAGCCATTTGAGGGGAGATTTATCAAAACCTGTCCTGAGGAAAAATTGGCCAGTTGCCCATGGCATCCATTCAGATCGCTTCTTTCATTTAGCAGAGGCCTGGTTATAAATGAAATAAGGAATCTGATTGGTTGCTATGGGCAAGAGGGCAACTTTTCCTCTGGCCAGGCTTTCCAAAATCTCCACCTTGGTTTTTAGAGTTAAAGTAACAAAAACAACTCTGGGCTGTTGAAGCGTGATGTAATTTCTGTTTGTCTAGGAAATTTATTTTGTTTTTCCAAGTTAAAAAAGCATCAGAAATAATGAAAACTGTTGTTGACAACATTTGTGTCTGGTTGTTTTCTTTTGGGAAATTTGTAAGAGATCCACCCTCGGCATTCCTTCTTGTACATGTGATTTCAGTTCCAAGCCTCTAATTGAGCTGAAAAGCATATATATATAAATATATTTAGTTGTTAGGCATTCATAATGCTGCATGTTAAGGTATAGTCAGATTTCCTGAGGTTAATCATGATTATAAGCCAGGAAAAGGCTGGAGTAAATATAGTCGATTTTGCTGGCCTTTGCGACTTTTATGCGACTGTCGCAGATCATAAATACCAGACTACCCGTAGTCCATTTTAAAAATGTAACTACGTAGTAAAGTTTGGAAAAACTTGCTTTTCTCGCTTTTCTGGCAAAATGTCGCACGAAAAATCGCGTGGTCGCAGGTGCGACAATTGTGCAACAAATTTAATAAAAAGGTGAGGTGAGGGGAGGTGAGTAGAAAACTTAAAGGGGGGTCTGGATGATTACGATGGCCGCAGTGGTCTTCAACCTGCAGACCTCCAGATGTTTCAAAACTACAACCCCCAGCATGCCCGGACAGTCGATGGCTGTCCGGGCATGCTGGGAGTTGTAGTTTTGCAGCATCTGGAGCTCCGCAGGTTGAAGACCACTGATTAAGGGATTGACAGGCGGTGATGATGAAGGGGGGGGAATGATGACGGGGGTCTGGATGATGACAGGGGGATGATGACAGCGTGATGATGACGGGGGTCTGGATGATGACAGGGGGGATGATGACAGGCGGTGATGATGAAGGGGGGAATGATGACGGGGGTCTGGATGATGACAGGGGGGATGATGACAGGGTGATGATGACGGGGTCTGGATGATGACAGGGGGGAGGATGACAGGCGGTGATGATAACAGGGGTGAAAATGACAGGGTGATGATGACGGGGTTGTTAATGACGGGGGTCTGGATGATGACAGGGGGGATGAGGACATGGGGGGATGATGTATTTCCCACCCTAGGCTTATAGTCGAGTCAATAACTTTTCCTGGGTTTTTGGGGTGAAATTAGGGGCCTCGGCTTATATTCGGGTCGGCTTATTCTCGAGTATATACGGTACATTGATCTGCTATAGCACAGAATTAGGACTATGACAATTCTGGCCTTCCTGTATTGTCAGACAGAAATAAAAACAGTGCACCATTTAAAGAAAGACACAAAAGATCTGTTATGACAGGTGTTTATGAGAAGCTGGAAGGAAATAGCTGTTGGCCATTTGTGCATTAAGCGGACACTTATGTATATGGACAGTTTTAATCCAGTGGCAAACCATATATCTTCCAAAATGCTGCTCCCTGCAGTCAGGGAAGGGCACTGCATGAGACCTAGCAATTACTGCCCCCTTTGAATGGTGCACCCTGGTTTGTAGAGATACATTAAGTTCACTGTTTATAATAGAAATTGTCGCTCGGTTCTGAGTCACTCACCTTCTTTAATGATGTTCTGCTAACGTCAGTGATTCCATGATTAGATATTTCTGGAAAGCAGTGGGATGCAGTTTCATGCAGGTCTTACAAGAACATGTTAAAGCGGTTTTATTCACTTTTGTTATATTTTATATACTTCAGAGAGTCAGTGCTTGTAGATGGACTGTGTCATCTTTATAAACCTTTTCTATGACCCCTATTAAGGTATACAAATGCCATTAACTGTGACCTCTCGACTGGCCCCCGCTATGAGGTAGAGAAGGGATTCACTAACAAAAATTGTCTTTGCTCTGGCAAATGTAGCTTGAGTACATATTACAAAGTCAGGCAATAATGCTACTGTCTGGGATTTAAAAGATGAACCCATAGAGATCAGATGATCAGATTCAAATAAAAAAGGGGGTGTTGAGATGAGACAGCCCCTGTAAGAAAAAGCAGTACACAATACTAAATAACCTACCTACCTAAATTGACACTTTTGAGAGTGTTAGTACCGTATCTTGTAGGCAGCGCGCATACGGTCTTGGGATTGTGTTAGACTCAGATCTGTCCCACATTTATTTAGTCATTTGCACACTCACCTCATTGGTACCTCAAAAACATTTTCTATTATCCGCACTCTTTTCTTATGGTGGAAACAGCCAAACTTCTTATTGTTTCTCTGATTAATTCTCATCTTACATCTTTAATATTGGTTTTCCCTTCTCCAAATTATCCCCTCTGTAATCTATCACAAGACAACAACCCGACTTATCAGTCTGGTTAGCCGCTACACTTATGCCCACACCCTGTACCAGTCACTGCACAGGTTGTCTATTCACTTTAGAATACACATTTAACTAAACAATGATATCTAAAAGGTCTCCAAAACTTTGCTCCTTTCTTAATCTCCTCCATCATGGTCACAGCAACCCCGCAGAGCCGGACCCCGCATACGCAGACTGCAGACCGCTACTGGAACCTCACTTACCACTGCCGCGCTTCACACGGAGGAGGACATCCCTCGCTTTGTGGTTCTGTGCCCATATGTGAGTATCTCTACTCCTGAAGTGGAAATAAGTGACTATGGAACAAGATTACTATAAGGTAACATCACAATAATATCATCTCTAACTACCAGTTACAGTATTATTCTCATCTTTCACATCCTACTAGACCGAACGGAGGAACCTCGGTAGGTGTGTGTATGATCACACACGGAGGATACAGTAGTACCGCAGTTGCGGTTTGTGATATTACCAACCCTACGGACTTTGAAAAGCAGGTTAGAGCTATTTTATGCCTTTCGTGATTTTTGCTTTTACTGACAAATTCTAAGTATTGGTACATTCAATTCTGTATTGGGATCCCCTGCATTTTATTAGATTGAGTGCACTCATTCCTATATACCTGGTCTATTTTTTTTATCTATTTATATTCAATATATTTATATATGGTACAATATTGGTGGAGTATTAGCTCTCTGTAACATTGCTGCAGAACTTTGTCTTCTTAGGGAGCAGTAACCAGCTATTAATTCTAAGTATACACATTCTAATTATATATATTTATTCTTTTCCTTTTTTTCATGTTTTCAATCCTTTTTTTTTGGTACCTCAATTTATACTAAATATTATTAGTTATATACAAGATATCCTCTTTCAATTTTCCACTTAGTTTAGTATATCTATTAATAGACACTATATGAGACCTAGTGGTTGGGATTTTTGAGGAGTCCCCCTGATATCTAAATGGTCTCCAAAACTTTGCTCCTTTCTTTATCTCCGCCATCATCTCTGTCTACCGCTTCACTTTACTATTTCTGTTATGAAGCTAAGGCAACAATTTCCTATAATCCAAATCTCTTACATCTCCATTGTGTGCTGAATCTTTTCTCTGGAATGCCATATCTGGACAATCATACTTATTCCTAATCTTTAGGTGTCCCCTCAAAAAAACATTTCCTAATCTGTCTCTGTCCTTTCTACCCACCCATCCTTCTACCTTCATTCAATGGTATTTCCGATACTCTATGCAAATCCTATGCACTTTATATCTGTGCATGCACAGACACTGCCTGGGCATTTGGTTTATCCACCTTTAACTCCTTAGGGCCACAGTCCAATTTAACCTTGAGGACGCAGGCAATTTTCGTTTTTGTGTTTTCATTTTTTCCTTCTCGTCTATTTTTCCATCCATAGACCCATGTGAGGGTTTGTTTTTTGCAGGACAAATTGTACTTTGTAATGACACCTTTCATTTTACCATAAAAAAAAAATATTATCTGTGGCTGAAAGTTTAAAAGAAGACAGCAATTTTGCTAATTTTTTTTTGTTTTTGTTTTTACACAACTGTAAAACTGACATGCTCTCTTTATTCTGTAGGTCAATATAATTTAAACAATACCCACTGTGATGAGATGGCAAGGAAAGGGTGTATTTCCTTGGCTCACCCTGAAGTATCTCTCACCTGCTTCTTAATTAATGAGGCAGGAGGGAAAGGAGGTGTGTATATAAGATGGAGAGTCAGTCTAATCTGGGCTCTTCCTAGGAGACAGCAAGTGGGCTGTAGGGGAGAGACAGAGCCTGCTGAGGAGTACACAGCCCGAGCTATGAGTGGCTCAAAGAGTGACATGAATTGTGAGTAGAAGGTTGCAGGGGACATATGTTTCACCGGCTGAGGGAAGCTCAGCGGTTGTTAGTCAGGACAAGCTGATCTGTTTAGTCAGTGACCAGACGGTCTAGGATTTTGTTTTGTTCCTGTTTTTCTGTTTATTTTTTCCCTGCAACCTGTCTAATAAAACTGGCAAGGTGCCAGATTTGCATTATAAACGTTTGTTTGCTGATTTTTTGTGCCGTGAGCTGTAATTTTTATCGGTGGACCTTTGTATATATATCGCATTTTGATCACTTTTAAAGGGGTTATCTCCCATAAGGTGATTTTAGTACGTACCTGGCAGACAGTAATGGACATGCTTAGGAAGGATCTGCGCTTGTCTTGGGGCTAAATGGCTATGTCATGAGATTACCATAATACTGTGGCTAGCTTTTTGTGAACTTGTATTTCCTGTTTGACTTATGTGTTTTTTTTACTACAAATCCCACAATACCATTTTCCTCCCTCCCACACATCAGCCACCCCATCCATTGAAACAAAAGACCTGTGGTTTTCAATCGGGGTGCCTACAGCTGTTGCATTAGTTGCAGATTGATCCCTCCACCCATTGAAGCAGACAGGCTCCCTGTCATCAGCTGACTAGTGAGTCAGGTCTCGGCCTCATTGCAAGCTGGGAAAAATCCAAGACAACAGTCATTTTGTATGCTGGTAAAAATAAATATTGGGGAGAAAATCACAGAAGAATTGTGAGAAAACCAGCACACACAGGTAAAGACACTATATTATGAACTACACTAACTTCACAGCCCCTGTAGCATAGTCAAATAAAAAAAATTCCTGGAATACCCCTTTAATTTAATTTTTTCTTGGGATGTGATGTGACCAAAAATCAGCAATTTTGGAATTTGGTATTATTTTGCATTTACGCCGTTCACAGTACAGGATCATTAACATTATATTTTAATAGTTTAGAAATTTCTGCATGTGACAATACATAATACGTTATTTTTTTTTTTTCCGTTTTTACTTACAAAATGGGAAAAGTGAATGATTTAAATTATTAATGGGGGAGGGGCTTATTCACATTTAAAAAAAAATAAACTTTGATTACTTTTTACCTTTTTAAGTCCTCATAGGAGACTATTTATTGCAATCTATTGATTGCTATTAAAGGGGTTATTCAGGAAAAAAACTTTTTTTTTTATATATCCAGTGGCTCCAGAAAGTTAAACAGATTTGTAAATTACTTCTATTGAACAATCCTAATCCTTCCAATAATTATCAGCTGCTGAAGTTGAGGTGTTCTTTGCTGTCTGGCAACAGTGCTTTCGGGAACTGCACAGAGTAGAAGAGGTTTGCACAGTTTTAATTTTTTTTAAAACATACGTTTTTGAAAATTTTGTCCATTTTTAATGGGTGGGGACTTTGGAATGCAAATGCACATGTGCAAAGTAAAAACCATATACGGTTTCCCGTATGGAACCGTATACATGTGCGTTTCCCATTGACGTCCATGTTAAAAAAAAATATGTGGTTGCAGTACGGTTTTTAAACCGGAGACAAAACAGTGATCAACTACGGTTTTGAGTACGGGAGAAAACCGTATTGCAAGCAAACCATACGCAACCGGATGCGTCCGGTGGCATACGGTTTTCAATTATTTGTCTATGTGTACGGTTTTTTATATGTTTTCCACACATCCCCAGCCTGTGAACCTTGTCATCCTCCCCTTCAGATAACACACTTATCTTCTCTGTGTTCCTTCTCCTGTGCAGACCTGCATCTTCAGAAGACAGAGAAGGGGAGGGGAGGTGAGGAGCTGTGTACTATGGCTTCTCATGTAGACCTGTATCCTTAGAATACAGTGCAGGGGGAGGAGAGGTGAGGAGCTGTGTACTATGGCTTCTCATGCAGACCTGCATCCTTAGAATACAGTGCAGGGGGAGGGGAGGTGAGGAGCTGTGTACTATGGCTTCTCATGCAGACCTGCATCCTTAGAATACAGTGCAGGGGGAGGAGAGGTGAGGAGCTGTGTACTATGGCTTCTCATGCAGACCTGCATCCTTAGAATACAGTGCAGGGGGAGGGGAGGTGAGGAGCTGTGTACTATGGCTTCTCATGCAGACCTGCATCCTTAGAATACAGTGCAGGGGGAGGAGAGGTGAGGAGCTGTGTACTATGGCTTCTCATGCAGACCTGTGTCCTCAGAAGCAGTGCAGGGGGAGGGGAGGTGAGGAGCTGTGTACTATGGCTTCTCATGCAGACCTGCATCCTTAGAATACAGTGCAGGGGGTGGAGAGGTGAGGAGCTGTGTACTATGGCTTCTCATGCAGACCTGCATCCTTAGAATACAGTGCAGGGGGAGGAGAGGTGAGGAGCTGTGTACTATGGCATCTCATGCAGACCTGCATCCTTAGAATACAGTGCAGGGGGAGGGGAGGTGAGGAGCTGTGTACTATGGCTTCTCATGCAGACCTGTGTCCTCAGAAGCAGTGCAGGGGGAGGAGAGGTGAGGAGCTGTGTACTATGGCTTCTCATACAGACCTCCTGGAGGAGGAGATGAGGGGGCGTGGCTATGACATCTTGTCCACCAGCCGACTCAACATGGCCGCTGTGGACAACAGTAAAAGAAAACCCTCTGAACTACAGAACTTCCTGCCCAACAAACAGGTAAGAAAAACACATACATGCTGCCAAAACATATAACACATGTATATTGCAAAAAAAACTAAACTTACAAAGAAGATGCCATATGGTAAAAAAAAAAAAAAATTAACCACTGGAGTACCCCTTTAATGGAGTTTGCATAACTTCACCTGACTTTCATAGAGGTTGCATTACAAGGTAGCTCTAGGATCTGCATTGTTGTCAGGTGTGAGTGGCAGAGGTCAATATTGAATGCCAGAATTGTGGCTCGGACATAAATGCCTTGCACCACATTAATTGCATTTTAGACACTTTTTGGACCCTGCACAACAATATTAGCACAACATTTGGTAATAAAGTAAGCCAACCAATAAGTTAGTAAATCTCCCATCATTGTTTACAATTAAAGCTATAATTTTGAATAAAACACAAATCTTGGGAACATAAAAGGATGTAAGGTATAGATATATATGGAAAGAAATGCAATTTAAAAAACAGTTTGTCATACTAGTTTTGATGGGCATCATAGAAGAAGAGCCCCTGGGGCACCCCCTTCATTGAGCCAGAACAGACAAACATATACTTTCCGTATACTTTTCTCCAGTCCCGGGGATGCCACCTATCTGTGTCTATTCCTTCTTTTTAAAAATGTTGAAATGTTTTTATAATATTGCATAGAGGTCAAGTCCTGGGGAAAAAAAGTGTGGGAACTCACCCAAGATTTCCAATCAAGGGCTGGTCCTGCAGGACTCCTACTAATGGGAACAGTGTTCCTGCGGCAGAAAAAGTGGTATTGCACTTGTCCTCAGGAGTTCGAAACGATTAAGTTGCACCTTCTTTCTAATAAACAACATTTTATCGATTCTGGCATCAACAATTCCTTACTAATTGGGAGAGGCGACGGCTGATACGAATGGTTTTCGGAAATTTACTTCCCTTTCGTGTGCATATTCATTACTGATACACTCTTTGTGTACCAGGCAGGACGCGGAGGCAGCCATCCCACATTCCTCAAGGACTACATAGCGAGTCAACAGGTACATCAAGGTGTTGTGCCCTCAGCATAACACCATCTGGTTAGGAAATCCACCATATATGCAGTACCGCACCTCTTTCTTTTTTCACTTTCTCTATTCATAAAAGACTGTCACGGCTCTAACAGGAGTACACATGTACTTGTGTGCATACTGTGCAGCCAATACAAAAATGGAGGCAAATCAAAATAAGGCAATTTTTTACTGTGTGTTTTTGTTACAATATTGAAATAAGTTTATTACTAGTTCATTTTGATGGTCCAACTTCAGATTATTTGCACTCTCTAGCCATAAACAGACAATATTCCTTACACTAACATACAGGTAAGGGTTTACACTAGGATAGGGATAGCTCCTTGGTCCTGGGTATGCCCATACCAGGGTGTCAGTTTAGGATAGGCATGGCTAGTAAGGCCAGGATCTTTTAGGATATAATATTTACAATACATGATTATCATGGCCTGCCATTGTTCTACAATATCTTTTTCTTACTAGATGGTATTTATATGGTGGTCTTTTTTTTAATGTAAACTGAATAAAAGTTTAGTTTTTACCCCCTTATTTGTGGGTTAAGCTATAGTCGGTGTTCCAGTGAAGTTGTAGCTTTATGAGTCTATAGGACTGCAGGTTGTGTATACGGTTTTAGGCCACGGTGATACATTCCTTCATTTAAGTTCATTTTCTTATGATCTTGGAAAACCCCTTTTAATATATGGAAATTACTGTAAAAAAAAAATTTATAATAGAAATGAAAACTTCTATTTTGCTTGAGATGACCCATATTATGAAAGGTGGCTCTGTATAAAACAAAAAATAAAAAAAAAAATACATTTGAAACAACAAAATAAATGAAAAAAAAAAAACAACAAAGATGCTGTTTTCAGCCAAAATATTTAAAACATATTAATTATACCAAGTCTAGAACTACAAAAGCGTGGCAGGCTTTGAAGCCAGAATGCTGTGAATACTGCAGAACTCTTTGAAGTTTCTCATTTCTCAAGTTCCGTACTCATAATACATAAGGGCACTATGGAGAAGATTAGCTCTGACTTTCAAGGGACCTTTCCTTTATACTGCGACACCCTGATTATTTGTCACTAAGCATCCATGTGTTGGGGACATTCTTAAGTATGCAATCATTTCACAACAATGTGCTGACCCCCCTCCCCCAGCCTATTTTTTTCCATTTTTTCTAATTGATATTTGAACGTACAGTAAATGAAATGGAGATGTGTCTGTAATTCTAATGCTGCTCAATGTTCTTGGCTGTTAGTAGCAAAAATACTAATGAAATGCTTCATCCTTAATTACATTTGAACAAAGGAAATTAAAACAAAATACACATTGTTATTACACAAAAGGAGGCATTCAGTTATTGAGGATTGATTTTTTTTCCTATTTGACCTATTGGTGAAGTGTGTATAATTGTTGTTTCTCATATGACTAAAGGGTTATATGCAAATAACGAATAATAACAGTAAAGAGGGAAATATATTTACTTGTAAGTTAGATTTGGTTTGAAGCTTCAGCTCCTGGCGGTAAGTTTAGCAGAAGTGTGGTATTAATTGATGGATACAGAAATGGATGGTCAACCATGCCATATATGTGAATGGGCTGGGGCAACCAGCAAGAACCAGTCCTTGTTGGTGGCTGTCCCATCTATGACGTTTCCGAGACCTGTATGAGACAACCTTTTTAAAAGTATTTTCTCATCTCGACATCTATGGCCTATCCACGGGACCTGCCATGTTTAATAGATGCCGGTTCAATCTCAGTGATCCTGACAATCTCGAGATAAAGGGCCGCTGATGCATCCTCAACATGCACGGAGCCACCACAGGTGTTTTGGAAGCAGCAGAACAGACAGTTTAATGCAGTTTGCATAGCTTCACCTGACTTTCATGAAGGTTGGATTCCAAGGTACCTCTAGGATCTACCGTATATACTCGAGTATAAGCCATCCCGCATATAAGCCGAGGCCCCTAATTTCACCCCAAAAAAACAGGAAAAGTTATTGACTTGACTATAAGCCTAGGGTGGGAAATACATCATCCCTCCATGTCATCATCCAGACCCCCGTCATTATCACCCCTGTCATTATCACCCCTGTCATCATCACCCCGTCATCATCACCCTGTCATTATCCCCCTCGTCATCATTCACCCTTGTCATCATCCCCCCCCCCCCCTCTTCATCATCACCGCCTGTCAATCCGTTTCAGTGGTCTTCAACCTGCGGACCTCCAGATGTTGCAAAACTACAACTCCCAGCATGCCCGGACAGCCATTGGCTGTCCGGGCATGCTGGGAGTTGTAGTTTTGAAACATCTGGAGGTCTGCAGGTTGAAGACCACTTCGGCCTTCGTCATCATCCAGACCCCCCTTTTGTTTTCTACTCCCCTCCCCTCGGTGGGGAGGAAGGGTGACCTAGTCCGAGCCGTCCATCTTTGGCCATCTATGCTGCCTTGTGACGCTGCCTTGACGCCACCGCGCAGGGACGTCACGGACGTCTGCTGCGCACGGACGTCCCTGCGCGTTGTCGTCAAGGCAACGTCACTGGTCCGGGGCCAGCCCGGAGCGGAGAAGAGGGCCTCCCGGTGAAAATGGACAGCCCGGAACGACTAACCCTCCCCACCGGACGGTCCCTGCAGCATAGGAGGTCAAATATGGATGGCCCGGACCAGCTCACCCTTCCTTCCCACCGAGGGGAGGTGAGTAGAAAACAAAAGGGGGGTCTGGATGATGACGAAGGCCGCAGTCGTCTTCAACCTGCGGACCTCCAGATGTTTCAAAACTACAACTCCCAGCATGCCCGGACAGCCGATGGCTGTCCAGGCATGCTGGGAGTTGTAGTTTTGCAACATCTGGAGGTCCGCAGGTTAAAGACCACTGAGAAGGGATTGACAGGCGGAGATGGACGGCCCAGACCATCCCCTCACAGCTAAAGCCAGAAACTTTTTTTTGTTCACTCGAGTATAAGCCGAGGGGGGCGTTTTCAGCACAAAAAATTGTGCTGAAAAACTCGGCTTATACTCGAGTATATACAGTACATTGTTTTCCGTAAGTCGGAAGATAAATAAAGAGGGTAGCTCCTGGTGTTGCGCTGTTTTCATAACCTTCAATATCAATTAGGGTTATGCAAACTGCATAATACAGACAGTCCATTTGTTTTAAACCCCCAACTATCTCTGGCTGCGACAAGCAGGCTGAAGATGACAAGGGGGACCCACAACCTAAAGATAGGTGTAAGTGGCAGAGGTCAATATTGAACGCCAGAATTGTGGCTCTGATCTAAATGCCTTGCACCACATTAATCGCATTTTAGACACTTTTTGGATCCTGCACAACAATATTGGCACAAAATTTTGCCATAAAGTAAGCCAACCAATAAGTTAGTAAATCTCCCATTATTGTTTTCAATTAAGGCTATAATTTTGAATAAAACACAAATCTTGGGAACATAAAAAGGATGTTGGGTATAGATTTATATGGAAAGGCATACACTTTAAAAAGCCGTTTTCTCACTATAAAAAGCCTTGTCCATTTGTCATAGTAGTTTTGATGGGCATCATAGAAGAAGATTCCCCTGGGGCACCCCCTTCATTGAGCCAGAACAGACAAACACAGCTACTGCTCATTCAGCTCATCCATGATTTACAGTACATAGTTGGCCATTCAGTTTAAGCGCAGGTATGAAAAACTACATTTTACTTGTCTTCCCTCTGTTACATTGCGGGGTTACAGAAACTGGACCAGCAGCGATCCGATTTCCACTTAAAAAGTGGTTGTCTTTATGCTAAAACTTTACAAATCAAGATGTGTTTAAGTCATAGATGTGTTTAACTTTCTGGCATCAGTTGATTTAAAAAAAAAAAGAAATCCAGCAGAGTACCCCTTTAACCGCTTAAAGGGGTACTACCGTGCTGACAACTTATCCCCTATATGAAAGGAGGGGTCCGCCGCTGGGGACCCCCACGATCTCACACGCAGCACCCCGCTCTCATCAGGTCCCGGAGCGAACATCGCTCCGGGTCTGATGACTGCCGATCACGGGGCCAGAGTATAGTGACGTCACAGCTCCGCCCCATGTGACGTCACGCACCGCCCCCACAAAATGCAAGTCTATGGCAGGGGCGAGACAGCTGTGACGTCACACGGGGGGCGGAGCTGTGACGTCACACGGGGTGGAGCCGTGACGTCACTATACTCCGGCCCCGTCATCAGACCCGGAGCGGATGTTCACTCTGGGGCCTGATGAGAGCGGGGTGCTGCATGCGAGATCGTGGGGGACCCCAGCGGCAGGACCCCGCACGATCAGGCAACTTATCCCCTATCCTTTAGATAGGGGATAAGTTGTCAGCACGGTAGTACCCCTTTAAGGACTCAAGTTAAACAGATTTGTAAATCACTTTTATTCAAAAATCTTAACCCTTCTAGTACTTATCAGCTGCTGTATAATACAGAGAAATTTCTGAAGTTCTTTTCTGTCCGTCCACAGTGCTCTCTACTGATACCTCTGTCCGTGTCAGGAGAGGTTTTACTGATACCTCTGTCCTGAGCAGGAGAGGTTTTCTATAGGGATATGATTCTAATCTGGACAGTTCCTGACACGGACAGGGGTGTCAGCAGAGAGCACTGTTGTCAGACAGAAAATAAATTCAGTAATTTCTTTGTTTTATACAGCAGCTAATTAGTACTGGAAGGATTAAGATTTTTTTATAGAAGTCATTTACAAATCTGTTTAAGTTTCAGGCACCAGTTGATTTGAAAACATTTGTTTTCTACTTGTTTCCCCCTTTAAGGAACTAATTTTATTTTTGCATTTTAGTGTTTTCCTCCTCGCCTTCTAAAAATCATAACTCTTTTATATTTTTATCCACAGACGAGTATGACGGCTTGTTTTTTGCATGATCAGTTGTCCTTTGTAATGACATCACTCATTTTACCGTACAATGTATGCCGCAACCAAAAAAATACTATTTGTGTGGGGAAATTAAAAAAGAAAAACGCAATTTTGCAAATTTTGGAAGGTTTTGTTTTAACGCCGTACAATTTATGGTAAAAATGACGTGTTCTTTATTCTTTGGGTCAATGCGATTAAAATGATACCAATGATAACATACTTTTCTATAACTGTTGCGCTTAAAAAAAATCGCAAACTTTTTAACCAAATTAGTACATTTAAAATCCCCCTATTTTGAAGACCTATAACTTTTTCATTTTTCCGTATATGCGGCGGTATGAGGGCAAATTTTTTGCGCCGTGATCTGTACTTTTTCTTGATACCATATTTGCTTATATAAAACTTTTAATACATTTTTTATTAATTTTTGTAGGAATAAAATGTTATTTAAAAAAAGCAGCTATTTTGGACTTTTATTTAAGTTCACATCGTTCTCCGTACGGTATCATTAACATTTTATTTTAATAGTTTGGATATTTATGCACACGGCGATACCAAATATGTATATAAAAAAATTTTTTTTACACTTTTTGGGGGTGAAATAGGGAAAATGGGACAATTTACATTTTTTATTGGGGAAGGGAGTTTTTCAAATTTTGTTTACTTTATTTTTTACGTTTATTTTTACACTTTAATAGTCCCCATAGGGGACTATTTATAGCAATCATTCAATTGCTAATACTGTTCAGTGCTATGCATAGGACATAGCACTGATCAGTATTATCGGTCATCTTCTGCTCTGGTCTGCTCGATCGCAGACCAGAGCAGAAGACCCATAGAAGGCAGCGGAGCTAGGTGTGGGGACCTCTGTCTGCCGTGCTGGATGAACGGATCGCTGCGGCAGCGCTGCGGGCAATCCGATCATCCATTTTAGTGACCGTGATGCTGCAGATGCCGTGATCTGTATCTTTACAGCATCTGAGGGGTTAATGGCAGACATTCGCGCGATCGCGGATGTCCGCCATTATCGGCGGGTCCCTGACTGCTATCAGTAGCCGGGACCTGCCGCGCATGACCCGAGCATCGCTCTGATGCTCACGGTTATGTATAGGACGTAAATGTACGTCCTGGTGCGTTAAGTACCAGCTCAACAGGACTAACATCTACGTCCTGCATCGTAAAGGGGTTGAAGGGGTACTCCACCCCTAGACATCTTATCCAAAGGATAGGGGATAAGATGTCTGATCAGGGGGGTCCCGCTGCTGGGGACCCACCCAATCTCTCCTGCTGCACTCCTGTACATCTGCAGCTTGGAGCTACTTTTGCTCCATGGCTGATGATGGGCGATATAAGGGACGGGGTATTGTGACCATGACATCACGAGCCTCCAGCGCCGCACCAGACACTTTAAACGAATGCCGGGTGCAGCAGGGAGATCGTGGGGGTCCCCAGCAGCAGGACCCCCGCAATCAGACATCTTATCCCCTATCCTTTGGATAGGGGATAAGATGTCTAGGTGCGGAGTACCCCTTTAAAGGGGTACTCCGGTGGAAAACTTTTATTTTTTTTTAAATCAACTGGTGCCAGAAAGTTAAACAGATTTGTAAATTATTCCAACAGTAAGATAGGAAGAGGGGAGAGCACACAAAAGGCAAACTACACCTGTACTGGATGTCAGCGCGGCCTCAGCGAACCAACTTTATATCTCCTGTGGGGTGCACATACACAAAGTATGAAGTATCAATATAAACGAATAGAGAAGCACGTACGTGCACTCACTGCTCAGCGGAGACCGTTGCGTGACGGGGTCCGGTAACGGGAAGCTGGATCACAGCATCAGCGCAGGTGGAATGGCGCATGGAGGCTACGACGGCAGTTTCGCACGTAAGTGCATGCTTCTTCTGGCCTCAAAGTTACGTCATCCCGCCCTTGTATTTATCAGCAGCATAGTGAACAGAGTTACCATGGTAACTCAAACAATAATGGATGGGAAGTGCGTGAGGTCAAAAAGAAGATCCAGCACCACATGCAAGTAACGCGATAATGTAACTTTGAGGCCGGAAGAAGCATGCACTTACGTGCAAAACTGCCGGCGTGGCCTCCGAGCGCCATTCCACCTTCGCTGATGCTGGGATCCAGCTTCCCGTTACCAGACCCCGTCACGCAACTGTCTCTGCTGAGCGGTGAGTGCACATACGTGCTTCTTTATTCGCTTAGATTTGTAAATTACTTCTATTAAAAAATCTTAATCCTTCCAGTACTTATTAGCTGCTGAATACTACAGAGGAAATTCTTTTCTTTTTGGAACACAGAGCTTTCTGCTGACAACACAAGCACAGTGCTCTCTGCTGACATCTCAGTCCATTTTAAGAACTGTCCAGAGTAGGAGAAAATCCCCATAGCAAACATATGCTGCTCTGGACAGTACCTAAAATGCACAGAAATGTCAACAGAGAGCACTGTGCTTGTGATGTCAGCAGAGAGCCCTGTGTTCCTAAAAGAAAATAATTTCCTCTGTAGTATTCAGCAGCTAATAAGTACTATCCAAAGGATAGGGGATAAGATAGGGGATAAGATAGGGGATAAGATGTCAGATCGCCGGGGTCCTGCTGCTGGGGACGCCCGAGATCTCCGCTGCGGCACCCCGCTATCATTACTGCACAGAGCAAGTTCGCTCTGCGCGTAATGATGGGCGATACAGGGGATGGAGCAGCGTGATGTCATGGCTCCGCCCCTCGTGACATCACGGCCCACCCCCTTAATGCAAGTCTATGGCAGTGGGTGTGATGCCCACCACGCCCCCTCCAATAGACTTGTATTGAGGGGGAATGCCGTGACATCACAAGGGGCGGAGCCATGACGTCATGCTGCTCCGTCCCCTGTATCGCCCGTCATTACATGCAGAGCGAACTCGCTCTGTGCAGTAATGATAGCTGGGGTGCCGCAGTGGAGATCCTGGGGGTCCCCAGCAGTGGGACCCGGCGATCTGACATCTTATCCCCTATCCTTTGGATAGGGGATAAGATGTCTAGGGGCAGAGTACCCCTTTAACTTTCTGGCACCAGTTGATTTAAAAAAAAAAAAAAAAGTTTTCCGCCAGAGTACCCCTTTAATACATGTGGGCCTATATAGTCTTTTGTCGCATTATGAAGGAGAAGGCTATGATGACAAGTAGCAACAATGTTGGTAAATATTTTTTAGACATCCAATTTTCTTTGCGATATTGTACATGATATTTCTAAATGGAAGCTTAGAAAAAAGAATGCAGTTAGAAAGTGTCCGGCTAGAGCTGGCAACATAAAAATGTAGCAATTTTATACTTGTTATAATGTATTCACACAACAACAACAGAAGCTGATGATCCCGTGTGATACCTGCTCACAAGGCAATATATGTATCATCGCTAAAGAAAAGAATCCATCAGATAACACCACTTCCTCACATAGCTTGAATAATAGTTTCTGTCAGGAACGTACAGAACATCAGCGCGGATGTGACAAAAGCTGTCACTCTATGTAGTGCCTTGTGAGCGGAATGCCTGCAGCTCATCACTGCACTTTTCTTAATGTACTTTTCATTTAATCATCTGATGATTCTATTCCCTAAGGAAGGGAGTGGTTTTATTTATTTTATAAGCGTACCAATTTCTCATAAGCACAGCATTGCTTTCACTAATATTCTCTAAGGATAAACATTACAAAATAACAATAGTACATCAAAGTCCAGAAATCCATGGAATTTAAATTACCCTCATGTGTGTACAGCACATCTAATATACTATCTCCCCCTGGTGGGGATTAGTGGAACTTTCAAAATACAACAATTTCTATCAGATACAGGAGCTTTCCTACCTGAATGATTATGATATTTCCAGAAGAAAATAGAAGGAACCAGCTCAAATAATTTGTCAGAGTTCAAAATATAAAGTGATTAGTGTATAATATCAGTAGATCAGTAAAAACAGAGCTAAAAACTGAGGTCTAATGTCACCACAGTGAATAATATTTATCTAGAATTGAAGTGGTTTAATAAAAAAAATCTAAAAAATCCAACAGTTCATCAGCACAGGAAGGATGATAGGATGTGATAGGATGCATTTATGCTGTTCCATGGAGCTTTACGTGGATTGTAGAAAAAAAAACTATACTTACGTAGCCCTGGTCCACCCACTGGTCCCCCACAGCTCGTGCCCGACACTGTCTGGTACCTCGATCTTCTCTATTCTAGTTTCCAAAACAAGCACTTAGTGCAGAACCTGCCGGCTCGGCCAATTAATGTCCGCAGTTGTGTCCCATCTTGGCTAGAGCAGGCAGGTCCATGTGCTCATCTTGTAAGTAGGAAGAAGACAAATGATCGGGGACCAACAGAATCAACCAGGAGCTGCGGGGGTACAAGGGCTAGGTAAATATTATTTATTTATATTTTTTTATTGCCTCCATCAGGATATGAATTTTACTAAGATGCTGGATAAGTCCGTTAAGTATGCTTCTTTCTTGAATGTATTGGTTATTTCCAAGAACTTTGTTTTCTTCCTACACACTACTGTATTTATATGCTGCTATTGTTAACTGGCCTCAGGAAAAACTGATTGGCAAGCCTAGCGCAGGAAGTTTTTTCTTTTTCACACTATGGTCTATATTTTAGGCCAAACCATAATCTAAGGCACAGGGGTAGATAAACTATATATGTTACCATTTCAGCTGCACAGGGGCCCAGTAGATAAGAGACCCTACTGTTACTAACCTAAAAACTATTGGACTGCATGTGAGCCAGTAAGTTTTATATCTGAAAGCAGGATATGATGAAGAGAGTGAAGCTGAGCTATTTTACGTATCATGTTGAGTGGCATAGGCCATATTCAAATTCGTGAATATTCGCGAATATATGGACGAATATTCGTCATATATTCGCTAAATTCGCATATTCGTAATATTCTCGCTTTATTTTCGCATATGCGAAAATTCGCGTATGCAAAAATTTACATATGCGAAAATTAGCATATACAAAAATTAGCATATGTAAATTTTCGCATATGCGAAAATTCGCACGCCAGTCTGACACAGTAGTATTAGAGCCTTCTTTACACCACACAAGCTGGAAGCAGAGAGGGATAATCACTGTGATGTGTACTGTGAAAACAAAAAACAAAAACAAAATGAATATTCATAATTACGAATATATAGCGCTATATGGGCGAATATTTGCAAATTCGTGAATATGCGATATTCGCGAATAAAATTCGCATTGCGAATATTCGCGAGCAACACTAGTTACGTATAGGTTTATATGGTTTGGATTTTTGAGCAAAAAAAGCAGAGTAAATCCTGACAGGACTCCTAGGAGAGACAGAGAGAGTCCTGCTCACCCTGCAGATGTGCTGTGAGAATCCTGCTGACCCCTCTCACACATAATTACTAACTTTGGCTGTGCACATTGATAGAGGGAAGGTTGTCAATCAGTGGGCAGGCCAACATGACTCTTACTGTCTTTCCTAAGAGTCTTGCCAGAATTTATTCTACTTTTAACTTAAAAATCCTGCTTTACCAAATTTACCTCTCAATTGCAAGAAGAAGCAAGGAGAGAAGCGCACGACTCTATAGACTTAAAGGCGTTATCCAGGAAAAAACTTTTTTATATATATATATCAACTGGCTCCAGAAAGTTAAACAGATTTGTAAATTACTTCTATTAAAAAAAATCTTAATCCTTCAGTACTTATGAGCTTCTGAAGTTTAGGTTGTTCTTTTCTGTCTAAGTAATCTCTGATGACATGTGTCTTGGGAACCGCCCAGTTTAGAAGAGGTTTCCTATGGGAATTTGCTTCTAAACTGGGTGTTTTCCAAGACACGTGTCATCAGAGATTACTTAGACAGAAAAAGAACAACCTTAACTTCAGAAGCTCATAAGTACTGAAAGGATTAAGATTTTTTAATAGAAGTAATTTACAAATCTGTTTAACTTTCTGGAACCAGTTGATATATATAAAAAAGTTTTTTCCTGGATAACCCCTTTAAATTATCAGTCTGTCCTGGTCATGTGACACAATGCACTAGAGAACGCACTAAGCGCACACTTCTCCCAGCTCGTTCACCTGATTGATTCTCAGCTTCACATAGACCCCTACCTTTTAAAACTTTTGATATGTCTCTCTTCTTATTCCTAACAGTGCCCATACACCTTCTGTCATATACTGCTCTCAGATCAGCATCAATCACCTGACAGCTTCATTTAAATTTGTTACTAAGAGCAGCAGACGTAAAGGTAAGTTTGGCAACCACCAGCAGCTCCAGGAAAATTACATTTTGCTTTTATACCCTAAAATTACACTAATCACTCTGATTGCTCCTCGTTCATTGATGCTACCTGTCCAGAGTGTGCAGCAGAATTGCCCCGATGATGACCTCACAGAGTCAGAATAGAACATTGCAGCCAATCACAGGCATCAGCAGTCACATGCATCAAATGTCATCGAGGTACTTCCAAAGGGAACTCTGGAGCAGTAACAGTCCTGGACCAGGAGCATGTGGAGAGGTAAGTACCGTATTTTTCGCCCTATAAGACGCACCGGCATATAAGACGCACCCAATTTTAAAGGTGCAAAATCTAGAAAAAAAAAGATTCTGAACCAAATACTATGTAAAGTATAGGACAGTGATCTTCAACCTGTGGACCTCCAGATGTTGCAAAACTACAACTCCCAGCATGCCCGTTGGCTGTCCGGGCATGCCAGGAGTTGTAGTTTTGCAACATCTGGAGGTCCGCAGGTTGAAGACAACTGGTATAGGAGGTAATACTCACGTGTCCCGCCGCTCCGGACCCGTCACCGCTGCCCTGGATGTCGCCCTCCATTGCTGTCACCATGTACCCGGGGTGTCCCCATCGCTCCGGAACGTCTCTGCTCGCTCTCCGTCGCCGCCATCACGCCGCTACGCACGCCGCTCCTATTGGATGATGGGGCGGCGTGAGCGACAAAGTGATGATGTCGAAGGAGAGCGCCAGCCATGCAGGGGATCCTGGCACGGAGCAGACACCGAGGAGGCAGGTAAGGTCCCTCCAGGTGTCCTGTAAGCTGTTCGGGACGCCGCGATTTCACCGCAGCGGTCCCGAACAGCCCGACTGGGTAGCCGGGTTAGTGTCACTTTCGCTTCAGAGGCGGCGGTCAGCTTTGATCGCCGCGTCTGAAGGGTTAATACAGGGCATCACCGCGATCGGTGATGTCCTGTATTAGCCGCAGTCCCCGGCCATTGATGGCCACAGGGACCGCCACGATATGAAATGGAATCGCCGTATAAGACTTCCCCCCCCCCCCAGTTTTGGGGAAGAAAAAATGCGTCTTATACGGCGAAAAATACGGTATAGGTTTTCTTTATTTTCAACTTTGCATTCCCTGCCTCTGGGAAATTTTGGCAACAGCTCAAAAAATACCTTTAAAGGCATTCTCAGTGGTGGGCTAAGACCAGAAGACTAATGTGTGATGTGCATACTCAGCCAAATATGTACACTCTACCAACCTGAGGATTTATGTAATCACCAGCAGTCACTTCACTTAGAATAAACCACTGGGGACTAAAATCTAACACAACATATACAATTGATTCATTTCTCTAAAAGCAATACTATAATTCATAATTTCAATCTTTTGACAAAACTATGACATCGACGAGCAGTTTTAAAGTGTAACCTATTTGAACAACCTCTTTCCAGATCTTTCCCCTGATTTGGAACCCACACTAGGTTTCCTTAGCCAAAGTACAGAGCTGGATAAGTAATGCTTCATTTCCGCTGGACCATTGCTGCAGGGCAAACAATTATCTGTTGAGCGGTTCCCCAGTAATTTCATGAAATCCCACCAGTGACCCCCAGCAATCAAACAGTTGCCAGGGGATAATACAGCAGGGAGAGGTTTCCCAAAGTGTTTAATCCCTGTAAGCGACAGCTCAATGCCTTTGGCAATCCTCAGAATACATAAACATTACAGTTACATGAACAAAGCAGGGGATCAAAGCTATATAGATCAGAATTTGACTAGAGATGAACAAATCAATTTAAACTAATCAAATTTGCTCTGAAGTTCCTCAAAAGTGGTGAAGAATACACTGTATGCTTTGCTACTGAGTTAACATTGGCTCGGCCATTTAATGCATGCCAATGTATGTATTCTTCATCAGTGGGTGCACAGGAGTGGGGACTCTTGCCTTGTTCCTACAAGTGCTTTCCTTGGTGCCTTCTATTGATTCCAGCAAAGGCAGGAGTCCCTGCCCCTGTACACTGAGCAGCCAAGTGGTAAGTGGTGATGCTGTATGCATCGTCTCTTCCACTCACTAGTACATTAACCAGGACAGCTAATCTGAATGTGTATGGCCAGATCTGAATCAAATCTAATGGCCAATTAGAGAAAATATACCCAAAACTAAATTTGGGAGATGTGTTCAATTCTGTAGGAACCTCTTGTTTAATTCACATGTTTAAATTCAACATGTCCTTAAAGGGGTTCTCCACCATAAGGTGATTTTAGTACGTACCTGGCAGACAGTAATGGACATGCTTAGGAAGGATCTGCGCTTGTCTTGGGGATAAATGGCTATGTTGTGAGATTACCAGAACACTGTGGCTAGCTTTTTGTGAACTTGTATTTCCTGTTTGAGTTTTCTTTTTTTGACTACAAATCCCACAACTCCATTCTCCTCCCTCCCACACATCAGCCACCCCACCCATTGAAACAAAAGACCTGTGGTTTTCAATCAGGGTGCCTACAGCTGTTGCATTAGTTGCAGATTGATCCCTTCACCCATTGAAGCAGACAGGCTCCATGTCATCAGCTGACTAGCGAGTCAGGTCTCGGCCTCATTGCAAGCTGGGAAAAATCTGAGACAACAGTCATTTTGTATGCTGTTAAAAATAAATAGTGGAGTGAAAATCACATAAGAATTGTGAGAAAACCGTCAAACACAGGTAAAGACACTATATTATGAACTACACTAACTTTACAGCCCCTGTAGCATAGTCAAACAAAAAAAAAATCCTGGAATACCCCTTTAAGAGTTTTCAGGTTTTTTATTTTGCATATCATTATCTTTCTATACAATCCAGAAATCTTACAATTTTAGCATCATAGAAGCCTTTGACTTCCTGTTCTGTTGGGATGACTTATCAGCAGTCCTGTTATTGCCATCACAGGTAGCATAACTATGGAAGGGAAAACCTCTACTATAGCTGAAGGCAGATCATTAGTTAAGAATTCTTGTTAGGCATCACAGACTACAACAGTTCCCCACAGCTCCCAGCCCCTGACATCCATATGTTGTAGTCAGTGAGGCTGTAGGAGACATTAACAGAACTTATCCAACCAGTGTTGAACATGCCAGACCATGAAGAAGGCTTGATGAAGACCCTGCTAACCTTTGTAGAGGTCGAAACTTTGGATATACTGTATTTATGTGTGTAAATTATTGCAATAAAATAAAGACGGATTCTTAAAGGGGTACTCCGCTGCTCAGCATTTGGAGCAAACTGGAGCAGGCCCCAGGAGCTTGTGATGTCATAGCCCCCCCTCATGTCATCATGTCACGCCCCCTCCCATAGACTTGCATTATGGGGGCGGGGTGTGACATCATGAGGGTGCAGGGCCATGACGTCACAAGCTCCTGGCTCCAGCGTTCGGAACAGTTTGTTCCAAACGCTGAGCAGCGGAGTACCCCTTTAAGGATGCTGGCACATTTGTTTGTCTCTATGAGACTGTGTAGGAACACAATTTTTGACACAGGGTGTGGTAATACCCACTTGTCAATTTAGTAATACATTTCTTTTAGTAATAACATTGGAACAGCACAACAAAGAGAAAACATGCTCCATAATCATCTTTTTTAGGGAATATGAAGGTATTTACTAAAACATACATGTCAAGAGTGGAGAAAGGTCTGTGCCCGCAAGGTGGCCGTCGTGGCTTGGAATGATACTTCCTCTCCTCCGCTCTTGTGTACGCGAGGTTTTGTTAATAAATATGTCCCGCTATATCATGCTCCGTATCATAATCAGAAATGCCCGAAGAAGTTTGATAAAGTGTGCATGCCCTGGCTACTACTTGATGCCTCGGTCGAGTGTAATAGGTCTACGGACAGCAGGATGTAATCCTTTGTGAGGTTGTTCTTGTGGCTTGGTGGGGGATGCTGGGAACTGTATGTAGTGTGTGTGTGTTTGTTTGTTTTGTCTGTGTTGGTCTTGTTCTGGAGGTCGCCCAGTATGCGCCTGATCTTGTAATCCTAGCTCCTCTTGGTTTAGAAATACTTGCGGATTGCTGTTATTCTCTCTGGTCCTCGTGTTGCCCTTGTATTCTATGTAGTGTTTTGTATTTCTTACCTGGGCTCCTGCTGGTGTGGCCGCCTAGAGCTGTGTTGTATTTTGTTATGTTTAAAAATTGCAAACATAAAATACTTTAAAAAAAAAAAAGTGGAGAAGGTCCTCTTTAAATGGATGAGAATAAGGGGGCCCAGAAAGAACTGCAAAAAGATTAACATCTTATCAATTCTTATGTGCAATGGCATTCTGACCAGTCACAAATAATAAATCAAAGGGAGCAACATGATCATACAAAGTATTTGATGGATAGTAACTACAATTATTACTTGCATGCCACCATATTCTAACGTAAGTATGAACATAGCAACATGCCCCCCAGTGGGCACTGGTGTCGCGGCGGTGGTGGTCGCCGCCCAGTGCTACGCCGTTTTATGCTAGGGACGTTAGGGACCCACTCTAAATAGGTGGCCTTGACGTGGCGAGTGGGCTTGTACTTTTTGATCAAAAATGTATACTAACAACCTGTTAGTTTTTGATATTATGCTGAGAAGCAATCAGATCATTTTACAAGATTGTAGATGTGCGACCATGCCTGTTTCTTCTACCCGAATTCACACTGTGTTTTCTATCCCCTTCTTTTTTTTTTTTTTTAACATGTGTCTGCACTCTTCCCCACCCCCTCAGCCCAACCCTATATAAGTAGTAGTTAGCTACACAAGGGCCATTTCTTTCCTAGCAGCCTCCCAGTCTGACTGGGAGAGCTTGGTAAGTGAGCTATTACACCTTGTTCACACTAGTGTGGTGCTGTGCGGTGTCCGTTGCTGCCGTGGCACCGTGTCTGTGGGGAGGTGCGACCCATAGACTGGTTTGAGTGGCATTGGGGCCGCTCTGCCAGTGGGTCGTCCCCCCTGTGGGCACTGGTGTCGCGGCGGTGGTGGTCGCCGCCCAGTGCTACGCCATTTTATGCTAGGGACGTTAGGGACCCACTCTAAATAGGTGGCCTTGACGTGGCGAGTGGGCTTGTACTTTTTGATCAAAAATGTATACTAACAACCTGTTAGTTTTTGATATTATGCTGAGAAGCAATCAGATCATTATACAAGATTGTAGATGTGCGACCATGTCTGTTTCTTCTACCCGAATGAACATAGCAGTGCACATACTGGATGTGTCAGATGAGCAACATTAATAGATACCGCTTATGATCAAAGATTACATTTTTATTGTTTATTTTGTTACTCTATTGTTCTTTTTATGCACTTAGGAAACCAATGAATTCTGCGAACAATCAAGCAGAGCCAATCAAATATAAGAGGACACAGCCCTCAGCTAAATACTTCTGCCCCTTGGTTTTAGTGATTGATATTAATCACAGCAATAAAAAAAAACTTCAGACGTCACTATCACATGTTGTAAAAGGATAGATACCTGAATTACTGATAAAATATTTTTTGAATTGCTAAGGCAAAGCAATTTGCATAGTCCCTTATGGATTCCTTCCTATTCCCTACCTATTACAGATCTGTAGGCACTCTGTGTGCCACTGAAGAATATAGAATCTGAGAGAATATGCCATGACAACTGTTTGTTTCCATACAAATCGGGAGGCACACGATAGTACAGAATGGGCTGATAGCAAACCATAGAGACCAGATCTGTAATAAGGAGTATGCATGAAGACTGAAGGAAGTGATCTCATAAGGTTTGAGAAACTCAAGCAATGTAAGAGAAGGGGTCAAAAACTGTAAATAGGCACTATCATTTAAACAAATGTTCTTCTCTAAAAATCAGCTCAGCTTTGTCCTGTGTCTGCAAGACAAGAAACACAAGTCTATGGAGGGAGGGAGGAGGGACCTCCATCCACCAGCTCTGGGAGAACTGCAAATTTGATATAAAACCAGCAAAGCAGAGATCTGCTGAGAAATATCATATGTAAGTTATATTATGGACAGAAATAGTGCTGCTTCTCATGTACATACACAGGGCAGCTTATACTTAAAATTCACATTAAATGACAGGTATGCTTTAAATATGTTTAAGAGTTAAGTAAACAAACTTCCAGAAAATAAGGTTGGTAAATTCACAGTAAGTGAATGCAAATCATTATATAAGGGATTAGATGGACCAGGCGGTCCTTTTCTGATGACAATGTATGCTTATATGACTTCCTTCGGGGTCTATGGGGGAGATTTATCAAATCCTCTCCAGAGGAAAAGTTGCCTAGTTGCCCATCGCAACCGATCAGATCGCTTCTTTCTTTCAACAAGGCCTCTGCAAAAAGAAAGAAGTGATCTGATTGATTGAAAGGGGCAACTGAGTAACTTTTCCTTTGCACAGGTTTTGATAAATCTCCCCCTATGTTCTTCAGGTGTAACTTAGTATGGGCTATGTAATTATATCATCATCCCACATAGCAGAGATTGATATTTTAAACACAGATATACAATTTTAGATATGTAATGATATGAATTTCTTTGAGCTTATAGATGACGTCTGACTTACTTTACAGCCCAAATTTTACCAATTAGCAATGTTAAATGATTCCGTGTTTTGGCAGAGCAGTAACTGACGTTTTGACTTGAGCGCACACTGTGAAATCTTTTTGACAATTACTAGTACGCTATATTTTCAGAATTTAATTTATATATTTTCTACAATTTCCTCTACATTCTACAATGATAGGTAGAGGCCCATCACTTACTCAAACAGATACATTACCTTTTGTGAACTATAAACACCTATAGTATGGTCATGCCGGTCCCAATACAAATGTCTTCATTGGAATGGATATCCTTCCAAGAGAAAAGAAAAGCAAACAAGCTAGATGCATGAACTTTGTTATGTACAGATGATATTACAATTCCTGAGACAGCTGCAGAGTCAACTAAGGTTAACATATTCTAGACACTACACTGCTCAAAAAAAATAAAGGGAACACTAAGATAACACATCCTAGATCTGAATGAATGAACTAATCGTATGAAATACTTTCGTCTTTACATAGTTGAATGCGCTGACAACAAAATCACACAAAAATTATCAATTCATGGAGGTCTGGATATGGAGGTCTGGATATGGAAACCACACTACAGGCTGATCCAACTTTGATGTAATGTCCTTAAAACAAGTCAAAATGAGGCTCAGTAGTGTGTGTGGCCTCCACATGCCCATATGACCTCCCTACAATGCCTGGGCATGCTCCTGATGAGGTGGCAGATGGCCTCCTGAGGGATGTCCTCCTAGACCTGGACTAAAGCATTCGCCAACTCCTGGACAGTATGTGGTCCAACGTGGCGTTGATGGATGGAGCGAGACATGATGCCCCAGATGTGCTCAATCGGATTCAGGTCTGGGGAACAGGCGGGCCAGTCCATAGCATCAATGCCTTCCTCTTGCAGAAACTGCTGACACACTCCAGCCACATGAGGTCTAGCATTGTCTTGCATTAGGAGGAACCCAGGGCACACCGCACCAACATATAGTCTCACAAGGGGTCTGAGGATCTCATCTCGGTACCTAATGGTAGTCAGGAAAGCACATGGAGGGCTGTACGGCCCCCCAAAGAAATGCCACTCCACACCATTACTGACTCACCGCCAAACCGGTCATGCTGGAGGATGTTGCAGGCAGCAGAACATTCTCCACATTGTCTCCAGACTCTGTCACATCTATCACATGTGCTCAGTGTGAACCTGCTTTCATCTGTGAAGAGCACAGGGCGCCAGTGGCGAATTTGCCAATCTTGGTGTTCTCTGGAAAATGCCAAATGTCCTGCACGGTGTTGGGCTGTAAGTACAACCCCCCACCTGTGGACGTGGGGCCCTCATACCACCTTCATGGAGTCTGTTTCTGACCGTTTGAGTGGACACATGCACATTTTTGGCCTGCTGGAGGTCATTTTGCAGGGCTCTGGCAGTGCTCCTCCTTGCATAAAGGCGGAGGTAGCGGTCCTGCTGCTGGGTTGTTGTCTTCCTACGGCCTCCTCCACGTCTCCTCATGTACTGGCCTGTCTCCTGGTAGTGCCTCCATGCTCTGTACTACTACTCATGCCTGATGAAGCAGATAATCTGTGAAACGCGTTGCATGATGGGTGATTAAAGTTGTTTCTACCCTCCGAGTGTGTCCAGCGCCTCCTGATGTCCGCCACCTCCTTGGAGGCTCCTTGTGTTCTTTGTGCATCTATCTGAAGGTGGATCGGCTGCCGGCATACTTACACACAAGTCTTTTTCCATTGTTACACTTGGCGAGTGTAACAGTCTGGGTGAGCATTGTAATTACCTCTGTTCACTCTGGTTTTTAGTGGTAATGCGCTAGGTAGCGCCCTCTCTATTCCTTTGCTGTACACTACGCTGACAGACACAGCAAACCTTCATGCCACAGCTCGCATTGATGTGACATCCTGGATGAGCTGCACTTCCTGAGCCACTTGTGTGGGTTGTAGACTCCGTCTCATGCTACCACTAGAGTGAAAGCACTGCCAGCATTCAAAAGTTACCAAAACATCTGCCAGGAAGCAGATGGTCTGTGGTCACCAACTGAAGAACCACTCCTTTATTGGGGATGTCTTGCTAATTGCCTATAATTTCCACCTATTGTCTTTTCCATTTGCACAACAGCATGTGAAATTGATTGTCAATCAGTGTTGCTTCCTGAGTGGACAGTGTGATTTCACAGAAGTGTCATTGACTTGGAGTTACATTGTGTTGTTTAAAGCGTACCCGTCAGATCACTCAAAAAACAAAACTGTTATATGTTGCTCAGTATCTCATCCAGATCATGTACATGTACTTTTTTATGTGCATGTGGCCTACATTTCTCTCAGATTTAGCTTAATTTGTCCACCAGAAGCAGGGGGGCCGGAACTCACTGTGATAACCACTCCCCCTCCCTCACTCCTCAGTCCAGTGCTTCCCAACCAGGGTGCCTCCAGCTGTTGCAAAACTACATCTCCCAGCACGCCCACACATCATTTGGCTGTGCAGGCATGCTGGGAGTTTTAGTTTTGCAACAGCTGGAGGCATATGATTGTAGTCCCCCTTTATTACACACACACACACACTGGCTTCATATATTCTTACACATATACATCAGATAGACACACTGATATACACACATACACATATATCCACACACACATACATGCAGGGACACTTTTTCGTCTGCAATGCAATATTTCTGCCTCTCTCACACAGCAGACATCAGTGAGAGCCCGGCAGCAGTCTTCCTGCCCCTCCCCCTCCCCTTCTCTTCACATAAGTCTGCAGTGTGTACAGCCCCTCCCCCCTCCAAAACGTCCAGGACGAAGCAGTGTACATAGCAGGACTGAATGCATTCCAGAAGGTAGGGGGGCAGTTATTTGACTGGCTTTTTCAGTAGGAAATACTGAAAATTTTCTAATGAAAGCAATTGCAAAACCTATTGGTTTTGCATGCTTTACAACATATCAAAAGTTTTTATATCTGACAGTGCCTATTTAAGTGTTCCCTTTATTTTTTTGAGCAGTGTGTTTTTATGCTAGATGTTTTGTAGCCACAATGAGTGCAATCAGACATAAGGGGGATTTATGGGCACTGAAACAGTGTACCATACTGTAGGTTTTCAGTAGACACTCCCACCCAGCAACATTTCTGGAATTTTCACTCAGCTAGTTTACTTGTTTATACAGATCAGGTATATGGCAAAAAACTAAGTATTTTTTAATAGTAGAACATTCTGGTTTCATTAAACATCACAAAACTATTTTAATTCTGGAGCAAGTGGATGAAAAATTATGGAATCCCTCAAAAAGCATGTCATTTGCATGTCTTAAACCAGTACAAAAGGCCACAATTGTAAATCAGTCTGCAAGTATAAAGGAAAATACTTACAGACCTTAGCAAGCTGTAGTCTTGACTAATTATAAAAACACATCTCCCCAACAACAGAGTTATCAATTGGAATAACATAAAGAATTATAAAAGTTCTTTACGACTGAAATCCAACAAAGAGTATGGCAAAAGATGTTGGTTGTTCCCATTTAGCTTTGTGTACATTCTGGTACAAGTATAAACAAGATAGGAAAGTAATAAAATGAAAAAGAGTGTAGAACAAGGAAGATGTAAGAAAAAATGTTGAGGAAAATATTATGGAGTCATAAAAAAATACCAGTTTTATTACCTCTATTCAGGTTTTTAAGATTGTCTGAATTCAACATCAAGCTGGTTTCAACTTTCCTTAACTTTAGTTTTGCAGGATGGAGTAGACCAATTTTTTTTTTTTTTTTCAATGAGATATAAGATATATTACAGCAAACTATTTTGTATTGAGAAAAGGTTAAAAAGTGTCCAACAGTTTGTATGTAAATGACTGCATTGGCTTTCCAGGCAATGATTGCCATTTTTCCTGGTAGTGTACCTGACATGTAACTCCACCACAACATAATTATGTGGGGAACTTTAGGCTACATTTACACTACGATCTGGGCATATGATCGTTAAATTTAAAAACTGGTCTGCCGCGTTTTTTAGTCTGGAAATAAAACTGATACGGTTTAAAAATGAGCCCAGGCACATTCAAATAAATGTGATGCAGCTGCAGAAGGTCTTTAAATTTCCCTGCTGCATCCGGCAGCATTGTGGCATAGTCGTGGTGTGAATGCACCCTTACAGTTTGTTTTGGTGTCATCTTTTGTTTTTTTCATGAGAACGGTACTAGACCACTTTTTTAGCATCATCTCCTTGCCTATTGCAGATTGGTGATCCATCACTAAATATCACGTTCATCCAATCCTCCACACCCCCTGATAGCTTCTCTTTAGCTCAATGTAACTTTGTTTTCTTGAGTTAAGGTGTTTGTGCTGTTTTTGTTTGGCTTTTCCATATGTATTTAACTCATTTCTTACAGTTCTGTCCCAAACATTGTTTCTATGGCTATGTTTCTCACTTACTTTGTTGATCATTTTCTATTTTTAAGAAATACTGGAGGGAAATGAATAAAAACTGACTGATAGCAAAACTGTTAGCTTTATGTAACCTGAGCTTGTTAAGATACGAAACCTGAGCTGTGATTGGTTAATATGAGGAAGCAGCCAGTTTTGTTGTTAGTTTTTATTTATTTCCCCAGGTATTTTGTTTTTCTTTACTTGATCTAAAAAAACACATAATTAATTAACATTATTTATTTCAGCTGTGACTGTGTAAAAAGCTGGATAAAAAGCCTATAATTGTGATTCCATAATTTATCCCAGAAATACTAGAATGTGCCAATCTGCAGCCTACAATTTATATTCTGATCTGTTTTTCTTAACATGCAAGCCCAGACTGGGAAATTATCATATATATAAAGAGCAGGCAACTAAGTGGTTAACCGGCGCTGTCAATTTTATATCAAATATATGGGCTTCAGGTGTAAAAGTATATAGCAGTCTGTTCCAATGAATGCCCCACTCTAAGTCAACTAGATTGCTTCTTTCATTTTTTGGAGGCCTTTTCAAAAATGAAAGAAGCGATCTGATTGGTTGCTATGGACAACTCAGCAACTTTTCCTCTGGACAGGTTTTGAAAAATCTCCCCAATAAGTGTGGGAATTGAAAAACACAATACACTACTCACTGTGCGTCTAAATATATCACATATGCACTATCTATGCGCATAGCAAATGCTTTTATTAACTTAACTCCTTAAAGACCATTTTCACTTTAAAGGGGTATTCCAGGATTTTTTTTATTTGACTATGCTACAGGGGCTGTAAAATTAGTGTAATTCATAATATAGCGTCTGTATCTGTGTGTGACGGTTTTCTCACAATTCTTCTGTGATTTTCACCACAATATTTTTAACAGCATACAAAATGACTGTTGTCTCAGATTTTTCCCAGCTTGCAATGCGGCCGAGACCTTACTCACTAGTCAGCTGATGACAGGGAGCCTGTCTGCTTCAATGGGTGGAGGGATCGCTTGGTGGGAGGGAGAGCAATCTGCAACTAATGCAACAGCTGTAGGCACCCTAATTGAAAACCACAGGTCTTTTGAACGGATGCAGCTCATTTATGTTTCAATGGGTGGGGTGGCTGATATGTGGGAGGGAGGAAAATGGAATTATGGGATTTGTGGGCAAAAGAAGAAAACTCAAACAGGAAATACCAGTTCACAAAAAGCTAGCCACAGTGTTATGGTAATCTCACAACATAGCCATTTAGCCCCAAGACAAGCGCAGATCCTTCCTAAGCATGTCCATTACTGTCTGCCAGGTACGTACGAAAATCACCTTATGGTATGTTTAAAAAGGGGCCAAAAGGTGACCCCGGGAATTATAGACCTGTTAGTTTAACCTCCGTTGTATGTAAATTGTTTGAGGGTTTTCTAAGAGATGCTATTTTGGAGTATCTTGATAAAAATAAATGTATGACACTATATCAGCATGGCTTTATGAGGGATCGGTCCTGTCAAACTAATCTGATCAGCTTTTATGAGGAGGTGAGCTCCAGACTGGACCAGGGGCAATCGCTGGATGTCGCATATCTGGATTTTTCAAAAGCATTTGATATGGTTCCACATAAAAGGTTAGTGCATAAGTTGAGAAGGATTGGGCTGGGGGAGAATCTGTGTAAGTGGGTGAGTAACTGGCTCAGTGATAGGAAACAGAGGGTGGTTATTAATGGTACTTATTCTGATTGGGATACTGTTACTAGTGGGGTACCACAGGGGTCCGTCTTGGGTCCTGTCCTATTTAATATATTCATTAATGACCATGTAGAGGGGTTGAATAATAAAGTAGGAATCTTTGCAGATGATACTAAACTCTGTAAAGCGGTAAAAACAATACAGGACAGTGCACTGTTACAAATGGATCTGGATAGGTTGGAAGTTTGGGCTGGGAAGTGGCAGATGAGGTTCAACACTGATAAATGTAAAGTAATGCACATGGGGAGGAAAAATCCGGGCTGGGATTATGTGTTAAATGGGAGCACACTTGGGACGACTGACATAGAAAAGGATTTAGGAGTCTTAGTTAACAGTAAATTTAGCTGTAGTGACCAGTGTCGGGCAGCTGCAGCCAAGGCAAATAAAATCATGGGGTGCATCAATAGGGGCATAGATGCCCACGACAAGGAAATAATTCTACCGCTGTACAAATCACTAGTCAGACCACACATAGAATACTGTGTACAGTACTGGGCACCAGTGTACAAGAAAGATATAGTGGAGCTGGAAAAGGTTAAAAGACGGGCAACCAAGGTAATACGGGGAATGGGAGGACTACAGTATCCAGAAAGATTTTCAGAATTGGGGTTATTTAGTTTAGAAAAAAGAAGGCTTAGGGGTGACCTAATCACTATATATAAATATATCAGGGGGCAGTACAGAGATCTCTCCCATGATCTATTTATACCCAGGACTGTATCTATAACAAGGGGGCATCCTGTACGTCTAGAGGAAAGAAGGTTTCTACACCTCCACAGACGGGGGTTCTTTACTGTAAGAGCAGTAAGACTGTGGAATTCTCTGCCTGAGGAGGTGGTCATGGTGAACTCTGTAAAAGAGTTCAAAAAGGGTCTGGATGCATTTTTGGAGAATAATAACATCGCTGGTGTCAGGATCCGGACACTGTGAGGATACTGGTGGTGGATCCTCTGTGTCAGTGGGGTGATGACGTGGGCCGTACCAGGGGAACGGAGTCTAAGGGGTTACTGGTTTTCACCAGAGCCCGCCGCAAATCGGGATGGACTTGCAGCGGCAGGTAACCCCCAGGTCGTTCCACCCGATAGCGACTCAACCCCTACTGACAATACCAATCGAGATAATCTAGAGTAACAGAAGACAAGTACAGTGCTGTAATTTCCATAAAATAGAAACATAGTGACGATGTTAGATTCTTACCTGTCTGGGCTCCATTCTCTCCGCAGTAGCTGCGGCATCTTCCATGGTCGGTACAATGGCCCCACACATTGTAGGGCCTTTAATCATTCCTCCATGTGACTGGCCTGGACAATGAGATGTGAGCTCTGGGTCAATCAGAAATAACCCAGGTGCTCACACATCCCAGAGGCAGGATATTTAAACCTAATGTGCGTATTCTCCTAGGCCTCTGTTGAGGTTAATTCCCTACACCAGTTTTCTTGATTTTTTTTTAATGACTTTTTGATAGTTGACTTTTGCTTGTGCCCTCATTATCCCTTTATCTGCTTATTTTGTACTTCGCCGCTATCAATATTTGACCCATTGCCTGTCCTGACTTTGCTTTTGTCTTGTGATCTTGTACTTTATTTGTCCGTGTGTTGTCAACTTGGTTCATCTGACTATTATGACCACTCCAATGCAGTCCAGAGTAGGGACCATCAGCCGATTGAGGGCTGCTATTTAAAAGGGTACTCCGGTGGAAAACTTTTTTTTTAAATGAACTTGTGCCAGAAAGTTAAACATATTTGTAAATGACTTCGATTTAAAAATCTTAATCCTTCCAGTACATATTAGCAGCTGTATGCTGAAGCGGAAATTCTTTTCTTTTTGAATGACCTAGAACTCCTTTCACAGATTGGGTAGTAAATTTGAGTGATCCCGAAGAACTCTTGGGATCCTGCATGCAATACTATTCCATATAACTGAATGAGGATATCAAAGATGTCCTTTCATCCTGAGTCAGCTGACTCTCAATGAATCATCACAATTTGGCAAAGAAATGCTTTGTAGCTTTGTCCTTTCTTGTGACAGTATCTAACTTGACTAGAAGCAAAAGGTGTTTAAAGTTGTTATCCAGGAATTGGAAAGCTAATTTCTTCCAACAGTACCACACCAACAGTATCACACATTTCTTTACCTTGCGTGTAATATTACAACTTGGCTCCATTCACTTTAATGGAACTGATCTGCAATAACACGCAGAAACCGAGGACAAGGGTAGTGCTGTTTTTGATAAAAAATTAGCTCTGTGTTTCTATACTTGGACAACCCCTTTAGGAGAATGAATACTTCAAATGACTGCTCCTTGTCTCTCTCAAAGATATAAATAGGCAAACAATTTACAATCCAGATTGGAAGTGAAAAAAAAGGAAAGTGTGGCAGCACCATACTGTGTATATAGTGCTAATTTTAGACCCAAAAAGATTATATGTCAATCAAGAGATCTTGAAATTAGTTGTAAATAACAAACATATTTTTATGTTATAATAAGAAACTATATTTGGTGTTTTTCTACGTTGCTGCTTTAAGTTTCCCCTTATTTGGGCTACAGTATGTGATGCTTTCCTTCCTCTTGGCATTGTGTAATTACCGAGTGCCTCAGCTGGTAATAAGCTCCATTCATTATATTTCCAAAATGCCGCTCTCTGTCTAGCTTCATAGATGAATACAATTAGCATATCAGTGCGACTGATTAAATATTCTGCATGGAAATTTGCATGTCACAATAGGTTCTATACTTAAACAAATAGACAGAGTTGCCATCGTAAAGCCTTCTGTGAAGCCCTGTGCATTCATTACCCAGACAGACAATCACAAATGGGTATATTTAAATACAGTGAACCTACCTGAATGGAGATGGAAGGTAACACTACTCATGCATGAAGAGACAGGATGAATATAGACATTTGCCTCTATAGAAAGAATTATTGACAAGCGATTCCCAATCTGCATATGAAGCTGTCACGTCAGATTATCTCATCAAATAATGGAAATATGGCCTCTGATCCAGAAAAAAAAAAAGGCCCCGATACACCAAGATTTGAGACTGTTTCAAAGAGATTGTATTATCGTAGACAGCAGGGATTGAGTCAGACGGGAACCTCATCTACTGGAGGAAGTGTCTATTAAAGAGTGGAGAGAGCCTATTGTGCATTATATTACATCTGATAATTGTTAAAAATGAAAATTTTGCATGGCACCTTATTAATAAAAAAAAAAAAAAAAAATGAAACAATAGACATAAAGCTGAGAAAAGGCTTAGGTATGACCAGTCTGAACCTCTATCGATAATCTGGACAATCTTGTTTTATGTGAAGGTACCATGGTAATAAAATGATCATAGGTGATCAGGCAGCTGAGAAGAACCTGGTGGCAAGTGTTTAATTCCCTGCAGAGCCCCCACAGGAGGAAAGATGCATTACAATGTGCTCAATAAAACCAATGGGTGTCAGGTTATACACGGACATGCAAAGTCCTCCAGAGACACACTTTGAAGATGCTCTCCACGCTGGATAATACATGGTAGTATTGAACAAGGGATTTCCCTCTATGAACACAGAATTAGCTAAATTTTCTAACAGACTGTTTAAAAATGAGATTTCTGAACTAGACTTTAACCAAAAAGAAGAAACATGTATATGCCCTGGCCACACCAAAAGTATTTTTCAAATAAAGTCCATCAAACCATTTTGAAGAGACCAAATCAATTTTATGGCAAATGTATGGAGAAGAAACAAAAGTTGTTTTTTGGAGTGACCACTTCAACTTTTATGACCAGCTTTATGGAAGGAGACCTAACGTGTGCAGATCTGTGGTGCTGATTCCAACATACTGGTTTATGTGGATGTAAGGCAAAGAACAAACTCTAACAAATATGAATTTCCAAAATGGGGGGAAGCAATGTCTTTTACAAGATATATGTCATTTATAGAATTGGTCAAGATGGATATTTATGCCACATTACGCTGAAATCTAGCCAAGTGTTAAAAAAAAATCTTCTTTAAACTTTAGAATCACATTCAAAGGGAAATCCTTGATCTCATTTGAGATGGCAAAAAATAAAATCTAGACAAAGGTACCCATGAAAATCAATGGGCGCTCATATTCGGCTTCAAAGTACATATAACTTCAGAAGTAGGTCATCTTGTAATAAAAAATCCTAAAAGTATTATTTTTATACAGAGAACTATGGAGAGGTTTCAAATGTGTTTTAGCAATCTCTCAAGTAATACTTGGTGACTGTAAAATATTGTTATAAATGGTTGTCAGCAGTTGAAAAATGGAGCATATATTTATGGTGTTAGAGCCAATCTATGATGAGCCGGAGAGTACTGATGAAGTACATCAACTGCATTTATTTGTGAATTATGGGTAATTTATACCAAGATGCTTATTCCATACATGAGCATTTCACTAATATCACTCCAAAGCAGATTTGAAAATTTTTCCCATATAAACCAGAGGTACAGGTTGCAATTACTCCAGCCTGACGAAGCAGAGGCCACTCTGCGAAATGCGTTGCTTCTATTTGTTTTATCTATTTTATTTTGTTACCATCCTCAATAAACCAAGTATCCTTTACCATTTGGACACTTGTCTTTCTGTTGAATGAAACCCGACCCTCAGGCGCCGCAAGAAGCCATCCTCCTTTTTTCCCCCTGGTAACTGGACCCTCTCCTCCATTAGAGAAGGGAAATACCAATACAAGCTGCTTTTCTAGTGTAAGGAGTCATTTTAGGTACAAAAATGTTTTTATAAATATGTTAGGAATCACAAAGGCTGGAATAACATGGATGGAAGTTATTTGACACGACAGTGCCTAAGACTGCCTTTAGATTGGGGATGTCAACTGTTCTTTTTCCAAACTAATCACTTGATTATGGCTGTAGAAATCTGAATAGATAAAGGAACCAAACCACAAAGTAAATTTTTTATTTCAATTTTCTTCCAAGTCCATAAACTAACACAATTCAGACAAAGTTCCAAAAAGGCAGTCAAACAATTTGCCAGTGTTCATGCTGACCACCAAAGGCAATAGAAATCTGCTACATGGCCTCACGTCATCTTTGCCTTCATAAATAAACAAACTTGCTATATCTTTCAAGGTATTTCAGGAGAAGCCCTTTCAGCAGTGTGGTGTATTTTGATTTTTCATTTAATGAATGTCCTGAGAGCATAAGAGTAAAGAAGCAGACAGGTGCAGCGATGGTTATAGGTCTGCGCAGGTAATGAGATATACTCAAGCTGTCTGCCGCTCTACGGTAGCCCATCTATCACCATCAAATGTCTAATTTACAGAGACACTGAAGGTTAAATCATTTTGTTACTTTTATAGCAGTTAACACCAAACGGCAAATATCATTTGATTACATGTCAGATTAAAAGGTTTCTCTAACTAGCACAACTTTAAAATGCTTCCCAGGCTTTTGAAGGAGATGTGAAGGAAGGGGGCATTGATTTGCTGTATACTGGCAGAGACATTTGTCAATAAACTGAGAGTGTGTAAGCCAAAATAATATATACTGCGTCTCTCTCAGTGGCTTATAGAGGACGATAAAATAATGTAACTAAAGCAACAGACTCTATGGCAGTTCTCTAGGTGTTGCATTTTTAAATAAATCCATGTATTTGGCATACCATGCCATAATAATGACACGTAGGCACAGCATCTAAAGCCCATCTATCTTTGTGTAAATAATATAGCAAACACAAATAGTGCACAACCAGCTCTCAACCTCTCTTATGTTCTGCATGCACAGATAGCCTGGAGTCCTCGTCACTAGTCCACATGCATAGTTTTACCAAAAGGAATAATCCAGCAGAAGAAAACTTTGGTTAACAGAACATATTCAAAAATGTGTACATCCATGGACATGAAAATTATGAACTAACGCATTTCTGTCAATGTATGACCTTAATCATGGTCCATGATTAAATTTTTCTCTCTATCAAAAGGAATTGTCCTGTAATTCTAAATGGGATCTTCCTCTGAATCAACACCACAGTGTGATAGTCTGAACTGGATGGTCGTATGTTTTTTTTCAGCATCACAAACTATTTTAAAACCAAGCTATGCTACAAATTGAAACTGATACAATTTAACATACGGTACATAAATATCTGTTTTGGCATTGCTTGATTTGTATTTTTGTAACCCTATTATGAAATATCTGTTTGAAGCTGTCTGCATTCACGTTTGAATAGTCCAGGATAAATCCATCTCTTATAATTGACCAAAAGGACTCTTTCATAAGATTCGGCTAAGATTATGTGAGTTCTTTAACTGCTGATTAGTGACTGTCAGCCTGAAAGATCACCCTAGAAGTGTATGGATTGTGTACGTTGTTCCACCACGAGGAGCCTCGTCACAACACGACTAGTACATTCATTGTCAGACAAGCGGACTCTTAGATTGTTAGGTGAAGCCTGTAATTGCCTTGCATCGCTTGGAGGTGATCACAAGTATTGATCAAAATATTGAGCTTTCTGTTGTGCTAATGGATGTGTTTTTGTATCAGTGGCTTCTGCTAAATTGTACAGTATTTCTATTTGGAGCTGATGGCAGTGAATGGTATTGATTGTCTTATCTCCATCCCGTGTCACCTGTGACACTAATTTTCTATTCATCATTTCTTAACTATGCTGGCAGGTAGTTCCTAATTGGATTTTACTGGATTATGGAATAGGATTAAAGGGATAAGAATTTTACACATAGAAATGATATATTTAAACATATGTTATCTTACAGTTCTACACTGCATGCAGCTAAACAAAATGCTTTTTCTTTTACTAGAAAATGCCTCGAAATTGCCATTATAAGTATTTTTAATTTTTTTTTGTCAGGGAGCAAATACAAGAAGTTTGGCATAGTATACTTTGATACATCTAGTAGAAATGAAAGGAGGAGGGGGATAGCTGAGCTTTCATTTTCTTTTTTCTCCTTTTTTTTCTTTTTATAAGAGTGTTGTAAAAAATAAAACAGACTCGCCTAACACACTGCTGCTGTTTAGAAAACTCCTGGTCCCCGATGCTCTCTGACTCTTCCTGCTTCTAAAGACATACTGACCCCGCAGGAAATGCCCGCTCAGCCGATCCTTGGCTGAAGCGTCTCACCACTGCACCCAGTAATTAGTCTAGAAGGCAGTTCCTGTAGGGTGTCCGTGTCATCGGAAGCAAGAAGAAGTGAAAAGCACAGGGAACCATGAGCTGTATGGGAACAACAGTGGCTTGGCCTTCTAAACTAGAGTGAGCTAACTATTTACTGTATACACCTCCACCACAGCTCTACCAGTCCCCAATGCATTCTGATTCTTCCTGCTTCCAACGATGGGTCAACCATGCAGGGAATCACTGCCTGTAGCAGGTCATGATTGACCTGAGCCGGCATTTCCTGCAAGTTCAGCATGTCATCTGAAGCAAAAATAAGCAGAGATCCCAGGTCCCTAACCGATCCCACTGCCGCTACCATTTAATCTGCTTTTGGTGCTCCACTGTTCCTTTCTTTTGCCTGAATCCAAGATGAGAGTTTGGAGCTAGACCTGCCCAATTACTGGCTGCAGTGGAGTTCTGTCTCGGCCAGTGATTGGCTGGGGGGGCAGGTCCTATTCTGAGCTCTCATCTCAGAAGCCGGAACATGGCCGAAGCAGCAAAGAACCACAAGCGAAGGAAACGGGAGCTGCAGCAGGACCTGAGGGGAACCAAGAATAAGTAAGTATAATAACCCCTTTATCTGATACCAATATATGCAATATTTCAGCTGTATTTGCAGTAAGGAAAAAACAGCTGAAGATATATATAAGATGAAAATAAATTCTAAACTTCAGTGAACAGACATTTATTTTAGAATGCACATTAAGTCCCGTTGCCTACATTTATTCTTATTATTTTACAGTTTGCTTCATAATGAAGCATATTAAAATTATAAATGCTGTACACTTACAAATAGAAAAAAATAAATAAATAAAAGGCAAACGTAAAATGATTAGTCCAATTAAAAAGAATAGCAAAAATGAATTATAAATTAGAATATTAAAATATGGCACTGCAAGGAACCTTAGCATAATTCACATTTGCAATAATTAAGTAAAAAAATCCATCAGGAGCCTCACAGAATGGCAACTTGTGGATTTAATTAAAGATAAAAACCAAACTGATTTTCATGCCTTTGCGAAAAATTATTCATTAGAAAGAAAATATTTGAATATGACAATGTGAACTCTGCATACAAGGTCAGATGTTAAACTGGGCCACATCGCATGCGCGGTGGAAATGACCATCTGTTATTGCAAATTTAAGATATCTTAAACAAATGAATCTTAATTTTGTGTTGTGAAATTTTTTTTTAATTACTGTTTAGAAGTATTTCAATCTAGTTGAGCATTCCAATTGTTTTAGGATTATTTCTCATAGGGGTAAATGTTATTATTTAGAACTAAACTCCCTTGTATTTTTTTTAATTGCTGCATTCACATAGAACAACTATTGATATACTTATTGTAAATTTAACCTTAACCCCTTAAGGACTCAGCCCATTTTGTCCTTAAGGACTCAGACAATTTTATTTTTACGTTTTTTTTTTTCCTCCTCGCCTTCAAAAAATTATAACTTTTTTATATTTTCATCCACAGACTAGTATGAGGGCTTGTTTTTTTGCGACCAGTTTTCCTATGTAATGCTTTCACTCCCTTTACCATAAAATGTATGGTACAACCCAAAAAATACTATTTATGTGTGTAAATAAAAAAGAAAACCGCAATTTAGCAAATTTTGGGTCAATACAATTAAAATGATACCCACGATTACATACTTTTCTATTACTGTTGCGCTTAAAAAAAATCGCTAACTATTTAACCAAATTAGTATGTTTAAAATCCCCCTATTTTGAAGACATATAACTTTTTCATTTTTCCGTATAAGCAGCGGTATGAGGACTAATTTTTTGTGCCGCGATCTGTACTTTTTATTGATACCATATTTGCATATATATAAAACTTTTAATACATTTTTTATACATTTTTTGGCAATAAAATGTTCACGCCGTTCACAGTACGGTATTATTAACATTATATTTTAATAGTACGGATATTTACGCACGCGGCGATACTAAATATGTTTACATAAATTATTTTTTACACTTTTTGGGGGTGAAATGGGGAAAATGTAACATTTTACGTTGTATTTTAAAATGTGATTTTTCACATTTTTTTTACTTTTATTTTTTTACTTTGAAAAAACCATTCATAGGGCATAGCACTGATCAGTGTTATCGGTCATCTTCTGCTCTGGTCTTCTCGATCTCAGACCTGAGCAGAAGACCTGTGGAAGGCAGCGGAGGCAGGGGAGGAGACCTCCGTCTGCCGTTCTGGATGATCGGATCACTGCGGTAGCGCTGTGGGCGATGCGTTCATCCATTTTAGTGACCGCAGCGCTGCAGATGCTGAACATCCGCGCAAATGTCAGACTTTACCGACGGGTCTCTGGCTGCTATCAGCAGCCGGGACCAACCGCGCATGACCCGAGCATTGCTCCGATGCTCGCAGTTATGTAAAGGATGTAAATGCACATCCTGGTGCGTTAAGTACCACCTCACAGGACGCACATTTATGTCCTACGTCGTTAAGGGGTTAAAGGACATGTATAACCATAATATATACATGTATATAATAATATACATATGTAATATATATATGTAATATAATATATATATATATATATATATATATATATATATGTATAAGCTGAATCAGATATTTATTCAATATGTTAAAATATGTTTATTTTTATAGCGAATCATCTCAGACGAAGTACGGAAGTATGACACAGCTGTTACCTGCACGCTGAGGTCCTCGGCGCTCCTGTCTGTTCCCCCGTCTGACACCGCCACTCTGTTCGTCCAATAAAGAATACACTGAAGCTTCTACCTGGGTGAGTGCCGTCCTTCATTCTATACCTTGTACATGTGGATTTATCTTACATTCTTGGACTGAGCACCAGACATATTTTTTTTACTTCATAGACACACCTGTGAACTGCCCATTTGCCGTAATATCAACAGTGCTGGATCCTGTATCTTTGGTCTGTTATTTTATAAATCCATCTACAGATCCATGTTAGGGCTTGTTCTTTGCGTGACCAATTGTACAAAGTTTGTAATGTAGAAAACATCACTATCTAGAGCAAGTAAGGCACCTACAACATTAGGCCTCCCCCGTACAGTAACCCCTAACCACCCATGAAAACAAAAGATATTGGGTCTAGAAATGTTGGTATCAGCCACTAAGGGTCAAGTAACTGGGAAGAGGCAGGCGATGCTGATAGGAAGAAGGAGGTGCGGCATAGCTCCACTGGCCCCACATTAACCAAAAGAGCATTGAGTGTAGCTTGGCCGTCACAGATTCCCAATCATCTTCATTAACAACTCCCTTGACTCCCAGGGGGTCCAAGCCAAGAGCAGTAGAGCTCAAAATAGTTGGAGAATCAATTACGTAACCGGCAATCGTAACGCCCCTAAGGAACCTCTCAAAGAATCCATGCTATACCAAGTGGTGTATCTAAAAGGTCTGACAATCTCTACAAATTGTACTTTTGAATGACATCACTCTTTTTACTATAAAATGTACGGCAAACCCAAAACATTCTTATTTGTGTGAGGAAATTGAAAGAAAAACGAAACTTTGCAAATTTTGGAGGGTTTTGTCTTCATGCTGTACACTTTACGATAAAAATGACATGTTTTTTCTATTCTGTGGGTCAATATGATTAAAATGATACCCATGTTTACATAATTTTGTACTTTAAAAACTCTTAACTTTTTTCCACAATATAAGTATGTTTAAAATTGTTCTATTTTGACCACATAAAACTTTCAATTTTTCCGTATACAAGGCTGTATGAGGGCTAATTGTTTGCACCATGGTCTGTATTTTTATACATTTTTTTGGTACTACTTTTTTTTTAACATTCACCGTACAGGATCATTTACATTATATTTTGACAGTTCTGACATTGACGCATGTGGCGATGCCAAATATGTTAATTCATGTTGGGAATTGGGGAATGGGAAAATGGGGGCAATTAAAAATTTTTATGAGAGAGGGGCTTTTTCACATAAAAAAAAAAAAATAATCACATTTATTTTACACTTATTATGTCCCCATAAAGGATTATCTATAGCAATCATCAGGTTGCTAATACTGTTCAAGTTTATGCATAGGCATAGCACTGATCAGTATTATGAGCGTTCTTCTCCTCTGGTCTGTTCGATATCAGAAGAAGAAGACCCCACGAGAGTGGCAGAGGCAGGTGAGGGGACCTCCGTCCGCCATCTTGCCGTGATCTGTATTGATCACTGCATCTGAGGGGTTAATGGCAGATATCAGCATGATCACTGATGTGCGCCATTACTGCCATGCATGATGCGAGAACCTCTCTAGTACATAAATGTACATCCTAGTATACTAAGTCTAGCGGATCAGGATGTACATTTATGTCCAATTTTTTTTTTAAACAAATCACAATTCATTTCATGTAAAAGACAGAAGGTTATATACACTCAAAATAGAATTTTTTTTTAAAGTAATAATTCACTATGTTAAATACAATGCCTTTGTCCCTATCAACCAGTATATTTTTGCACCGGATAACTGCCATAGAATATTATGAGATCATTTTTCCACACTCTGTTTACGAACGTTGAAGAGAGACCCAGCCTCCTTCTGACAACCGTTTGTTACCGGTCAGGCTTAGAAAGGGTTATATTTCATGACACAATAGAAAACCCAAGTCTTGCAAAGTTATGTAAAATACTTTAATTACAACTGGGGACTGTTCATATTGAAGTCACCTTCCTGTACTTCGCCATCATAATGAGACAAGGTGTTGATAGACTGCAAAACGGCCCACAGATGCAAAAAGTGCAATTATGAGATCCTCATTTAATCAGTGTTAAGGCTTCCCACAAAGTGAGGTCTTTTCTCTGCCTGCTTGCTGGTGCGTTCACTGTGCAGTGCGCTCGGGACTATAGAATGATCCCACCAACCTTGCGTTGCGGGCTTTCAGAGCACAGAACATGTCAGGCATTCTGATGAACTGGCTTTTGTGCTCGCAGAGTATACTGCAATGTCAGAATTGTCTTCATTAATGTGTAATAAGCATTGGAACCTTCTACAAAGTTTAGGGACAAAAAGGAAGTTTACAGAATCGTCTACAGTAGCTCTGAATTACAGAATTATAAACACGTAAATGATACGTTATTCATTATAGCTGTGGGATATTTACATAGATGTAGTAAAGCCTAATTTATTATTTATATTCTTTGTGCATTGAAACAGTACAGTGACCCCCCCCCCCACCCCCGACCTACGATGGCCCAGACATACGATAATTTCAACATGCAATGGACTCTCAGAGGCATCAACATACGATGCTTTTGTATGTCGGGGCCATCACATAAACGGCTATCCAGCAGCGCAGACTGCTTCAGCTGCCGCCATATAGACGTTTACGGTTCCCCGTGTGCTCCGGTGATGGTCTCTTACCTGTCCTCGGGGCTCCGGAGCGTCCTCTTCAGGATCCCCTGCATCGCCGTCGCTCTCCATCGTCGTCATCACGGAGAGCGAGGATGCCGGGGAAGCAGAGACGTCCAGAGCGTCGGGGACACCCCGGGGACGCGGCGACAGCGATGGAGGGCGACATTCAGGGCAGCGGCGACGAGCGGTGACGGTCCGGAGTGGCGGGAACAGGTGAGTATAACTTCCTATTCTTTACATTGCACGGATGTACATACGATGGTTTCAACAAACAATGGTTCATTTGGAACGGATTACCATCGTATGTTCAGGGACCACTGTACAAGGTTTGTTTGTTTTTTCTTGCTCATATCATGCACACTCATCATCACTAGTCATACAGCACCATTTGTTTTATTCCAGCACAGCTGCATCTATCTGTTTCTTTACTATAACTTGGTCATGTGATCACCAGTCTGACAGGATGGCATCATCCTACTAGCTTCCAGATTCCTCCCAGCTTCATCTGCTATCTCCAGCTCTATCTGTGTACTGCTGCTGCCATCTCTATGGGATCAGGATACATAGTAGTTATACATCACCCCTCCCAGCTCTATCTGTATACTGCTCCTGCTATCTCTATGGGATCAAGATATATAGTAGTAATACACCTCTCCTTCATCTCTATCTGTATACTGCTGCTGCTATCGCTATGGGACAAGGATACATAGTAGCACCATGTGTTATCTCTATGGGATCAGGATATATAGTAGAATACACCTCCCCTGAGACTGTGTTTACACATTGCGTTTCTTGCTGTTTTTTTCTTCTTTTGCCGAGATGTTTCCCAAATCATGATAAAAATGGAGCTATTGCTCAGCAATTATAAAAAATATGGAAAGTCGCTAAAAACTGCTAAAATGCAGTAAAAAAATGGCAGTAAGAAACAATTAAAATGTGATAAAAAGACATTACATCTTTATAAAACACCTCAACTGTGATAATAGGTTAAATCACTTTCACCTCATGGCAATATTTCTCTAATATACACACACTTTGAGTAACAAAATGAATAAAAACTGCACAGTGTGGATTGCCACAAACCCACTTATAATGAGGTCACCTGGGTAACCTCCAGCACTTGCAGCCTAAGTAGATAACCAGTTGCAGTGATCAAGCACCTGATCTTCAGCCAAAAGGATTCATAGAAAAAGGAATGCAGTATTACAGAACCCACATCATTCTGCATTTGTAAACCAAAATGGAACCTTTTCCCTGCTTGCCACATCAGCAAAATGAGGTAAGCAATAGGCATACATAAGAACCTCTATATTATCTCTAATAATAATCAACAGCTGCCCAGGCATCCTGGACATTGTAGTTTTGCAACAAGTAGGGAAGCTCAAGCCTAGGTCATAGGCTAGATGTAATAGTCATATGAAAAAAAAAGGTCCAGCAGCACTCCAAATTAAATGCGAAAAAACGTATTGTTTATCCGTCCACGTTCATGAAATGCTTCTGCTGCCCACTGCAGCTTTATCTCTATCCTCTCTCTTTCTCTGTCATATATATATATATATATATATATATATATATATATATATATATATATATATATACTTGTATTGTAACTTTTGGGGTTTAAGTTCCTACATATACCGTATATACTCGAGTATAAGCCGAGTTTTTCAGCACGATTTTTCGTGCTGAAAACACCCCCTCGGCTTATACTCGAGTGAACTCTCCAGCCGATGGCTGTCCGGGCATGCTGGGAGTTGTAGTTTTGAAACCTCTGGAGGTCCGCAGGTTGAAGACCACTGCAGCCTTCGTCATCATCCAACCCCCCCCCCCCCACCCCCTTTAGTTTTGTACTCACCTCCCCTCGGTGAGAAGGAAGGGTGAGCTGGTCCGGGCCATCTGTGCTGCAGGGACCGTCCGGTGGGGAGGGATAGTCGTTCCGGGCTGTCACATCTTCACCAGGGGGGCCTCTTCTCCGCGCTTCGGGCCCGGCCCCGGAATAGTGACGTTGCCTTGACGACGACGCACAGGGTCGTTCATGCGCAAAGTCCCTGTGCGCCGTCGTCAAGGCAACATCACTATTCCGGGCCCGAAGCGCGGAGAAGAGGCCCCCCCGGTGAAGATGGACAGCCCGCAACAACTAACCATCCCCACCGGACGGTCCCTGCAGCACAGATTGCCCGGACCAGCTCACCCTTCCATCCCACCGAGGGGAGGTGAGTACAAAACTAAAGGGGGTGGGGGGGGGGGCGTCTGGATGATGACGAAGGCCGCAGTGGTCTTCAACCTGCGGACCTCCAGATGTTTCAAAACTACAACTCCCAGCATGCCCGGACATGTCCGGGCATGCTGGGAGTTGTAGTTTTGAAACATCTGGAGGTCCGCAGGTTGAAGACCACTGTTCAGATATTGACAGGTGGTGATGATGAAGATGATGGTGGGATGATGAAAGTTGACAGGGGGGATGATGTATTTCCCACCCTAGGCTTATAGTCGAGTCAATAACTTTTCCTGGGTTTTTGGGGTGAAATTAGAGGCCTCGGCTTATATTCGGGTCGGCTTATTCTCGAGTATATACGCTACATCACTAGGTCCTCCTTACATGGCAGCCTATATAGTTCACTTTTTATTGACATTTATGTCTGTGATTTGATTCGGGGTTTGAAGGAAAATGATACGCTTTCATGAAGAAAAGGGCAGCCGGAAAAACTAATAGCACAGAGTACTAAAGGAACTCAAAAGATTTTGCTACCGATTCCCATCCAAACATCTCCTGTTGCTTAAGGAGGATATTTCTGCATGGTTTAAAAGGTCACTATACATCATTTATTAAGATGAAATAAATTATGGAGCGTAAAATGGTGAAATCTTGCTGCTTGTGTTTTGTCTACCTGGATCTAATTAGCCCCGATCATCAGATTAAGAGCTCCAAACATTTCAGGAAAATAATAGATTTAACATTAATATTAATGGTGGAATAAACAAAAGTTTTAAGGTCTGGTGAAATATGTGCAAGAAATCAGGAGCTTAACCCCTTCATGACTTGGGGTTTTTCCGTTTTTGCACTTTCATTTTTTCCGCCTTACCTTTAAAAAAAATCATAACTTTCAATTTTGCACCTAAAAATCCATATGATGGCTTATTTTTTGCGCCACCAATTCTACTTTGTAATGACATCAGTCATTTTACCCCAAAATCTACGGCGAAACGAAAAAAAAATCATTGTGCGACAAAATTTAAGAAAAAACACAATTTTGTAAATTTTGGGGGGCTTTCGTTTCTACGCAGTAAATTTTTCGGAAAAAATGACACCTTCTCTTATTCTGTAGGTCCATACGATTAAAATGGTACCCTACTTATATAGGTTTGATTTTGTCGTACTTCTGAGAAAAATCATAACTACATGCAGGAAAATTTATATGCTTAAAATTGTCATCTTCTGACCCCTATAACAATTTTTATTTTCCTGCGTACAGGGAGGTATGAGAGCTCATTTTTGCGCTGTGATTTAAAGTTTTAAGTGGTACCATTTTTGTATTGATTGGACTTTTTGATCGCTATAAAAAAAAAAATTTTAGGATGTAAAAAGTGACCAAAAATACGCTATCTTGGAGTTTGGAATTTTTTTTGCCATTAACCGTGCGGTTTAATTAACAATATATTTTTATAATTCAGACATTTCCGCCCGCGGCGATACCACATATGTTTGTTTTTTATTTAGACAGTTTTTTTTTTTTGTTTTTTTTTTTATGGGAAAAGGGGGTGATTCTAACTTTTATTGGGGAAGGGGATAAATTATCTTTATTAACTTTTTTATCACTTTTTTTTTGCAATGTTATAGCTCCCATAGGGGACTATAACATGCAGTACACTGATCTCTTATACTGTTCAATGCTATGCCATAGCATAGCATTGATCAGTGTTTCTGACACTTGACTGCTCCTGCCTGGATCTCAGGCACAGAGCAGTCATTCAGCGTGTCCTCCAGCTGTTCGGGATGCTGTGATTTCACCAAGGCGATCCCAAACAGCCCACTGAGCTAACTGGCACTGATTTGCTTTCACTTTAGACGCAGCGATCAACTTTGAACGCCACGTTTAAAGGGTTAATAGTGCGGGGCACAGCGATCAGTGCCACGCACTATTAGCCATGGGTCTCGGCTGTTGCTATGTGCCGGGCCCATTTAGTTGTTCTTTTCTGTCTAACTGCTCTCTGATGACACCTGTCTCAGGAGCTGTCCAGAGTAGGAGCAAATCCCCATAGCAAACCTCTTATGCTCCGGACAGTTCCTGAGACAGACAGAGGTGTCAGCAGAGAGCACTGTTGTCAGACAGAAAAGAACAACTCAACTTCAGCAGCTGATAACTACTGGAAGGATTAAGATTTTTTAATAGAAGTAATTTACAAATCTGTTTAACTTTCTGGAGGTCTAAGGAGACTGAGATAAAGCATGAAAACTGGTGTGACAAAAATATGCATTAGATCAGATCACTTTGATTTACAGTCCTGTCCTAACACGAAACAAAAGGCAGTACATGACTACCTACTATAATGCTGACACAATTTTCATGCATGCAGGTCACTGTGCTCTTGACAGGATCCCTAATAGAGATATGGGGCCTATGCAGTGGTTAATGCTGTTTCCTTGTAGCACTGGGGTCCTAGGTTCAAGTCCCACCAAGGACAACATCAGCAAGGAGTTTGTATGTTCTCCCTGTGTATGTGTTACGCCGAGCGCTCCGGGTCCCCGCTCCTCCCCGGAGCGCTCGCTTCACTCTCCCCGCGGCAGCGCTCCGGTCACGTCCTCTGACCCGGGGCGCTGCGATTCCGCTGCCAGCCGGGATGCGATTCGCGATGCGGGTAGCGCCCGCTCGCGATGCGCACCCCGGCTCCCCTACCTGACTCACTCTCCGTCTGTTCTGTCCCGGCGCGCGCGGCCCCGCTCCCTAGGGCGCGCGCGCGCCGGGTCTCTGCGATTTAAAGGGCCACTGCGCCGCTGATTGGCGCAGTGGTCCCAATTAGTGTGTTCACCTGTGCACTTCCCTATATCACCTCACTTCCCCTGCACTCCCTTGCCGGATCTTGTTGCCTTAGTGCCAGTGAAAGCGTTCCTTGTGTGTTCCTTGCCTGTGTTTCCAGACCTTCTGCCGTTGCCCCTGACTACGATCCTTGCTGCCTGCCCCGACCTTCTGCTACGTCCGACCTTGCTTTTGCCTACTCCCTTGTACCGCGCCTATCTTCAGCAGCCAGAGAGGTGAGCCGTTGCTAGTGGATACGACCTGGTCACTACCGCCGCAGCAAGACCATCCCGCTTTGCGGCGGGCTCTGGTGAAAACCAGTAGTGGCTTAGAACCGGTCCACTAGCACGGTCCACGCCAATCCCTCTCTGGCACAGAGGATCCACTACCTGCCAGCCGGCATCGTGACAGTAGATCCGGCCATGGATCCCGCTGAAGTTCCTCTGCCAGTTGTCGCTGACCTCACCACGGTGGTCGCCCAGCAGTCACAACAGATAGCGCAACAAGGCCAACAGCTGTCTCAACTGACCGTTATGCTACAACAGTTACTACCACAGCTTCAGCAGTCATCTCCTCCGCCAGCTCCTGCACCTCCTCCGCAGCGAGTGGCCGCTCCTGGGATACGCTTATCCTTGCCGGATAAATTTGATGGGGACTCTAAGTTTTGCCGTGGCTTTCTTTCCCAATGTTCCCTGCATCTGGAGATGATGTCGGACCTGTTTCCCACTGAAAGGTCTAAGGTGGCTTTCGTAGTCAGCCTTCTGTCCGGAAAAGCCCTGTCATGGGCCACACCGCTCTGGGACCGCAATGACCCCGTCACTGCCTCTGTACACTCCTTCTTCTCGGAAATCCGAAGTGTCTTTGAGGAACCTGCCCGAGCCTCTTCTGCTGAGACTGCCCTGTTGAACCTGGTCCAGGGTAATTCTTCCGTTGGCGAGTATGCCGTACAATTCCGTACTCTTGCTTCAGAATTGTCCTGGAATAATGAGGCCCTCTGCGCGACCTTCAAAAAAGGCCTATCCAGCAACATTAAAGATGTTCTGGCCGCACGAGAAATTCCTGCTAATCTACATGAACTTATTCACCTAGCCACTCGCATTGACATGCGTTTTTCCGAAAGGCGTCAGGAACTCCGCCAAGATATGGACTCTGTTCGCACGAGGCGTTTCTTCTCCTCGGCTCCTCTCTCCTCTGGTCCCCTGCAATCTGTTCCTGTGCCTCCCGCCGTGGAGGCTATGCAGGTCGACCGGTCTCGCCTGACACCTCAAGAGAGGACACGACGCCGTATGGAGAACCTCTGCCTGTACTGTGCTAGTACCGAACACTTCCTGAGAGATTGTCCTATCCGTCCTCCCCGCCTGGAAAGACGTACGCTGACTCCGCACAAAGGTGAGACAGTCCTTGATGTCTACTCTGCTTCTCCACGTCTTACTGTGCCTGTGCGGATGTCTGCCTCTGCCTTCTCCTTCTCTACAGTGGCCTTCTTGGACTCTGGATCTGCAGGAAATTTTATTTTGGCCTCTCTCGTCAAAAGGTTCAACATCCCGGTGACCAGTCTCGCCAGACCCCTCTACATCAATTGTGTAAATAATGAAAGATTGGACTGTACCATACGTTTCCGCACGGAGCCCCTTCTTATGAGCATCGGATCTCATCATGAGAGGATTGAACTTTTGGTCCTCCCCACTTGCACCTCGGAAATTCTCCTTGGACTTCCCTGGCTTCAACTTCATTCCCCTACCCTGGATTGGTCCACTGGGGAGATCAAGAGTTGGGGGTCCTCTTGTTCCAAGAACTGTCTAAAACCGGTTCCCAGTAACCCTTGCCGTAACTCTGTGGTTCCTCCAGTAACCGGTCTCCCTAAGGCCTATATGGACTTCGCGGATGTTTTCTGCAAAAAACAAGCTGAGACTCTACCTCCTCACAGGCCTTATGATTGCCCTATCGACCTCCTCCCGGGCACTACTCCACCCCGGGGCAGAATTTATCCTCTCTCTGCCCCAGAGACTCTTGCCATGTCCGAATATGTCCAGGAGAATTTAAAAAAGGGCTTTATCCGTAAATCCTCCTCTCCTGCCGGAGCCGGATTTTTCTTTGTGTCCAAAAAAGATGGCTCCCTACGTCCTTGCATTGACTACCGCGGTCTTAATAAAATCACGGTTAAGAACCGCTACCCCTTACCCCTCATCTCTGAACTCTTTGATCGCCTCCAAGGTGCCCACATCTTCACTAAATTGGACTTAAGAGGCGCCTATAACCTCATCCGCATCAGAGAGGGGGACGAGTGGAAAACGGCATTTAACACCAGAGATGGACACTTTGAGTATCTGGTCATGCCCTTTGGACTGTGCAACGCCCCTGCCGTCTTCCAAGACTTTGTCAATGAAATTTTTCGTGATCTGTTATACTCCTGTGTTGTTGTATATCTGGACGATATCCTAATTTTTTCTGCCAATCTAGAAGAACACCGCCAGCATGTCCGTATGGTTCTTCAGAGACTTCGTGACAACCAACTCTATGCCAAAATTGAGAAATGTCTGTTTGAATGCCAATCTCTTCCTTTTCTAGGATATTTGGTCTCTGGCCAGGGACTACAGATGGATCCAGACAAACTCTCTGCCGTCTTAGATTGGCCACGCCCCTCCGGACTCCGTGCTATCCAACGCTTTTTGGGGTTCGCCAATTATTACAGGCAATTTATTCCACATTTTTCTACCATTGTGGCTCCTATCGTGGCTTTAACTAAAAAAAATGCTGATCCCAAGTCCTGGCCTCCTCAAGCAGAAGACGCCTTTAAACGACTCAAGTCTGCCTTTTCTTCGGCTCCCGTCCTCTCCAGACCTGACCCTTCCAAACCCTTCCTATTGGAGGTTGATGCCTCCTCAGTGGGAGCTGGAGCTGTTCTTCTACAAAAAAATTCTTCCGGGCATGCTGTCACTTGTGGTTTTTTCTCTAGGACCTTCTCTCCAGCGGAGAGGAACTACTCCATCGGGGATCGAGAGCTTCTAGCCATTAAATTAGCACTTGAGGAATGGAGGCATCTGCTGGAGGGATCAAGTTCTCCTGTTATTATCTACACCGACCACAAGAACCTCTCCTACCTCCAGTCTGCCCAACGGCTGAATCCTCGCCAGGCCCGGTGGTCTCTGTTCTTTGCCCGATTTAATTTTGAGATTCACTTTCGTCCTGCCGATAAGAACATTAGGGCCGATGCTCTCTCTCGTTCCTCGGATGCCTCAGAAGTTGAACTCTCTCCGCAACACATCATTCCACCTGACTGCCTGATCTCCACTTCCCCTGCCTCCATCAGGCAGACTCCTCCAGGAAAGACCTTTGTTTCTCCTCGCCAACGCCTCGGAATCCTCAAATGGGGTCACTCCTCCCATCTCGCAGGTCATGCGGGTATCAAGAAATCTGTGCAACTCATCTCCCGCTTCTATTGGTGGCCGACTCTGGAGACGGATGTTGTGGACTTTGTGCGAGCCTGCACTATCTGTGCCCGGGATAAGACTCCTCGCCAGAAGCCCGCTGGTTTTCTTCATCCTCTGCCTGTCCCCGAACAGCCTTGGTCTCTGATTGGTATGGATTTTATTACTGATTTACCCCCTTCCCGTGGCAACACTGTTATTTGGGTGGTCGTTGATCGATTCTCCAAAATGGCACATTTCATCCCTCTTCCTGGTCTTCCTTCTGCGCCTCAGTTGGCTAAACAATTTTTTGTACACATTTTTCGTCTTCACGGGTTGCCTACGCAGATTGTCTCGGATAGAGGCGTCCAATTCGTGTCTAAATTCTGGAGGGCTCTCTGTAAACAACTCAAGATTAAATTAAATTTTTCTTCTGCATATCATCCCCAGTCCAATGGACAAGTAGAAAGGATTAACCAGATCTTGGGTGATTATTTGCGACATTTTGTTTCCTCCCGCCAGGATGACTGGGCAGATCTCCTCCCATGGGCCGAATTCTCGTATAACTTCAGGGTCTCTGAGTCTTCCTCCAAATCCCCATTTTTCGTGGTGTACGGCCGTCACCCTCTTCCCCCCCTCCCTACTCCCTTGCCCTCTGGTCTGCCCGCTGTGGATGAAATTTCTCGTGACCTTTCCATCATATGGAGAGAGACCCAAAATTCTCTCTTACAGGCTTCTTCACGCATGAAGAAGTTCGCGGATAAGAAAAGAAGAGCTCCCCCCGTTTTTTCCCCTGGAGACAAGGTATGGCTCTCCGCTAAATATGTCCGCTTCCGTGTCCCTAGCTACAAGTTGGGACCACGCTATCTTGGTCCTTTCAAAATTTTGTGTCAAATTAATCCTGTCTCTTATAAACTTCTTCTTCCTCCCTCTCTTCGTATCCCTAATGCCTTTCACGTCTCTCTTCTCAAACCACTCATCCTCAACCGTTTTTCTCCCAAATCTGTTCCTCCCACTCCTGTTTCTGGCTCCTCGGACATCTTCTCGGTCAAAGAAATTTTAGCTGCCAAAAAGGTCAGAGGGAAAAATTTTTTTTTAGTGGACTGGGAGGGTTGTGGTCCTGAAGAGAGATCCTGGGAACCTGAGGACAACATCCTAGACAAAAGTCTGCTCCTCAGGTTCTCAGGCTCTAAGAAGAGGGGGAGACCCAAGGGGGGGGGTACTGTTACGCCGAGCGCTCCGGGTCCCCGCTCCTCCCCGGAGCGCTCGCTTCACTCTCCCCGCGGCAGCGCTCCGGTCACGTCCTCTGACCCGGGGCGCTGCGATTCCGCTGCCAGCCGGGATGCGATTCGCGATGCGGGTAGCGCCCGCTCGCGATGCGCACCCCGGCTCCCCTACCTGACTCACTCTCCGTCTGTTCTGTCCCGGCGCGCGCGGCCCCGCTCCCTAGGGCGCGCGCGCGCCGGGTCTCTGCGATTTAAAGGGCCACTGCGCCGCTGATTGGCGCAGTGGTCCCAATTAGTGTGTTCACCTGTGCACTTCCCTATATCACCTCACTTCCCCTGCACTCCCTTGCCGGATCTTGTTGCCTTAGTGCCAGTGAAAGCGTTCCTTGTGTGTTCCTTGCCTGTGTTTCCAGACCTTCTGCCGTTGCCCCTGACTACGATCCTTGCTGCCTGCCCCGACCTTCTGCTACGTCCGACCTTGCTTTTGCCTACTCCCTTGTACCGCGCCTATCTTCAGCAGCCAGAGAGGTGAGCCGTTGCTAGTGGATACGACCTGGTCACTACCGCCGCAGCAAGACCATCCCGCTTTGCGGCGGGCTCTGGTGAAAACCAGTAGTGGCTTAGAACCGGTCCACTAGCACGGTCCACGCCAATCCCTCTCTGGCACAGAGGATCCACTACCTGCCAGCCGGCATCGTGACAGTATGTGTGGGTTTCCTCTGGGTACTTAGGTTTCCTTCAACACTCCAAAAAAAACATACTGATAGGTGACTTTAGATTGTGAGCCCTGATAGGAACAGGGAGCAATATGACTGCTGACAATCGCTATATAGCGCTGCGGAATATGCTGGTGCTATATAAATATTATTATAATACTGCCTCATGAGTATGAACAGGTTTCTTTTCTCATATATTTAATTGAAAAACAACAGTTTTTTATTCATTATTTCTAGGAATGAATACCGCACCTCATATGGTTCCACATATAGCGCCTATAAGTCCTTCCCACACAGCTGTACAAAGTCATTGCACAAAGCTTTGCTGCTTACATAAACCCTAAGGGTCTATTCACATGGCCAGAATTCCCCCTCAAATTAAAGGGGTTGTCCAGGAAAAAAACGTTTTATATATATATATATATATATATATATATATCAACTGGCTCCAGAAAGTTGAACAGATTTGTAAATTACTTCTATTAAAAAATCGTAATCCTTTCATTACTTATGAGCTGCTGAAGTTGAGTTGTTCTTTTCTGTCTAAGTGCTCTCTGATGACACCTGTCTCGGGAACTGCCCAGTTTAGAAGCAAATCCCCATAGCAAACCTTTTCTACTCTGTGCAGTTCCCCACACAAGCAGAGATGCCAGCAGAGAGCACTGTTGCCAGACAGAAAAGAACAACTCAACTTCAGCAGCTGTTAATTATTGAAAGGATTAAGATTTTTCAATAGAAGTAATTTACAAATCCCTTTTATACTTTCTGGAGTCAGTTGATATATATATATATATATATATATATATATATATATATATATATAAAAAAAGTTTTTTCCTGGAATAACCCTTTAAAGCCCATAGACTTCTATGGGATTCCACGCTCCCATTCACACTTCTGCTTGCGGAAATTCAGAAGTGTGAATGGGAGTGCGGAATTTCATAGCAGTCTATGGGCTTTAAGTTGAGGTGAAATTCCGCAAGCGTAAATTCTGCCATTTGAATAGACCCTAAGTGTAATACAGAAACTCATCTAGGAAAAGAAAAACTTTTTGAGACAGAAAACACAAAGTTCTAAAAATAAAATATCAGGATAATTAAAAGATAAAACATTGGCCATGCATCGCCCCATTAGCGGAGAAAAAAGTGCTAACCATGCACAATATAAAGTGAATAAAAGCCTGGATTCTGGTGACCCGGCTGCGGCCATCAGAGAGCACTCATTAATTTTACTGTCCTTATGGATTCCATATCAGCCCGTCTGCCGCAGATCAGCCAATTTGGGACTCGGCGGCTCCTCTCCAGCTGCTTACTAAGTGGCATATGTCAATCTAAACACTTTTTAACTGGACTTGTAGATATAACTTGGTGACCGCTGAGTGCAGCCTGAAGGCTTTTCTAAAGGGATGCGCAGTTATTTTAGGCAGAAGGCTACAGAGATATCCGTCCTCTTTTACCAGTGACAGTGACTGACATTTTAAGGTTTACAGGAACTATTGACAATACGCTGAATATAGAAAATGTAAATCATCCAGGCTGTATGGGTTAATTTTATTCACAATTGCTGCTTACTATTGATCAGGCAGAGTGACAACTATTGTTTCATGTACGGCACCCACCCCACCCACTGAATTATTATTTCGGTCTTCCCCTACTCCCAATTATGATCCCGCTATATTGCCTTCCTGTATTGTGTATCGCTGAGCAGGTTAGCATAGATCCTTATACTGACAGCTGTGACCTTTTTTCCGGGAAAACACTTGCCAGAAAGTTAACAGCCATTACATGGCTGCCGAGGGAAGGCAGTGTATCTATATCCTTTCTTTCCTCTATTATTAACAGTTCATAAAGCCCCCAATATTTTCTACACCATGGGGGAGATTTATCAAAGCCTGTGCAGAGGAAGAGTGGTGCAGTTGCCCATAGCAACCAATCAGATTGCTTCTTTCATTTTCCACAGGCCTCTAAAGAGGCCTGTGGAAAATGAAAGAAGCAATCTGATTGGTTGCTATGGGCAACTACACCACTCTTCCTCTGCACAGGTTTTGATACATCTCCCCACATGTGTCAGATTTTTAATACATGCAAAAATGTCATAGAACATTCGAGCATCAGATGACTATTCTACCTGAAACCGAAAATGTACACACCAAGGACGCAAAGGTCCTTGTTAGAGATGAGAAAATCTATTTGGTATGAATAGATTTTGGCCAAAATTTCACACAAAAAATTGGATTTGTTGGAATCTGAGCTTCTTGCAATTCGTTTTGGAATTTTTTTCATTCCTGGTCCTGTCCTGTAAGTCACGATTATATATATATATATATATATATATATATATATATATATATATATATATATCGGCATCAAAGCTTCCATTCACTACATTCACTGGGCATTCTTGAAATGGCCCCGCCACTCATTTCACTATACAGGAGCAGGGATTCCTACCTTTGATAGGCGTGCCTGCTCCTGTACATGCTTTGAATAGGCAATCACAGGGCCCCTGGGGCACTCCCCAATTGGTATCCAAATCCATAAAAAATCTGAAGGTCATATTCACCAAATCTGATGTGAAAGGAATCTCAAAAGAAGTTAATAAACCTAGGAGCCTTGGGAGCTCAGACAATCATCAATCTCTGGCATACTATAGAAAATGGTGCAGATAATTTTTGGAGTAGATCTAGGGTGGAAAATCGCAAATGAGCAGGTGGCAAATTTATATTGCACTTGGCAGCAATTTCCTATTTGTCCAATAGTTTTCCTATTGGGAGTGTGTGGTTCATGTGGTTTATTTATAAATTGCACATACCGTATATACTCGAGTATAAGCCGAATTTTTCAGCACGATTTTTCGTGCTGAAAACACCCCCCTCGGCTTATACTCGAGTGAATTCTCCGCCTGTTTAGTGGTCTTCAACCTGCGGACCTCCAGATGTTGCAAAACTACAACTCCCTGCCTTGACGACGACGCACAGGGACGTCCCTGCGCATGAACGTCCCTGTGCGTCGTCGTCAAGGCAACGTCACTAGTCCGGGGCCGGCCTGGAGCAGAGAACAGGGCCCCGGTGAAGATGGACAGCCTGGAACGACTATCCCTCCCCACCGGACGGTCCCTGCAGCATAGATGGCCCGGACCAGCTCACCCTTCCTTCCCACCGAGGGGAGATGAGTAGAAAACTAAAGGGGGGTTCTGGATGATGACGAAGGCCGCAGTGTTCTTCAACCTGCGGACCTCCAGATGTTTCAAAACTACAACTCCCAGCATGCCCGGACAGCCATCGGCTGTCCGGGCATGCTGGGAGTCGTAGTTTTGAAACATCTGGAGGTCCGCAGGTTGAAGAACACTGCGGTGATGATGAAGGGGGGATGATGACAGGGGGATGATGACAGGGGGATGATGAAGGGGGGTGTGGGATGATGGCAGGGGGATGATGACAGGCGGTGATGATGAAGGGGGGGATGATGGCAGGCGGAGATGATGACAGGCGGTGATGATGAAGGGGGGATGATGACAGGCGGTGATGATGAAGGGGGGGATGATGGCAGGCGGAGATGATGACAGGCGGTGATGATGAAGGGGGGATGATGACAGGGTGATCATGATGGGGGTGGTAATGACGGGGGTCTGGATGATGACAAGGGTGGATGATGACATGGGGGTGTGAGGTATTTCCCACCCTAGTCAAGTCAATAACTTTTCCTGGGTTTTTGGGATGAAATTAAGGGCCTCAGTTTATATTAGGGTCGGCTTATACTCGAGTATATACGGTACTAAAACCTATAGACATGCTATAGCCATAGATTTTAGAAAGGTTTTCATAAAGGACATAATGGCAAAGCTTGAACTTATTCTTTAACATGTACGGTGACAATATTTTGAGTTGTAAATTTACAGTTTTAAAGACAGCTGGTTTTTTTGGAATGGTGTTCAATTTTTTGCTGTATTATTTACTTTTGGGGTCATTGTTTTGCCCATTTTTCACCTATTCTTGCAGATGTTTTTTTTAACCTTTTTGGGCTGAAGTAAAAGCTATAGCCCAAAACAGGCTACTTTAATTTGTGATGTATACAGCACCAATAGAGGGCCCCACAATTAATTTAGAAATTACGGGCAAAAAAATTAATGCATGTTCAAAGATGGGACATTTTATGAAGTTTAATGAAACTAAAAATATGACCATTTTCCACAGCTGTTTTATGGTCCAGAATATGGTCCAAAATATTGGATGCAAACATAGCTTTATACTGTGGTTTCCTGCTTCCTTAGGCTGGGTTCACATCACGTTTTGTAACTACGGTTCCCGTATACGGCTGGGAGGAGGGGTCCACCACGTTTTTGCCTGCGGTCGGGAAACAGCATACGGCCGAAAACGCAGCCGCCCGGAGGCTGCGGTTCACTCCGATAGGCTCATAGACATGCATTAAATATGGTTCCCCTATACGGCTGAGTGCAGGCGCCGCAATTAAGCCCCGCCCCCCCTCCTCCCAGCCGTATACGGGAACCGTAGTAACAAAACGTGGTGTGAACCCAGCCTAAGGAAGGACAAGGACACTGAAGAGAGATTCTCACTGGTCCCATTGAACTCAATACTAGATGCTCTAGGCTACCCTGTGACTTTTTGTGGCACTGTGTGAACGGAAGTAGGCTTTAAAATACTGTATCAGCGACGCCTATTTCATTAAGGCTCTTTTACATGAAGTACTTCAGTATGATACGTGGCTTTTGATGAAAAAAAAAAAAGTTTAACAAATTTGAGGGAAACACAAGTTGTTCTGGGTACAGAGTTGTAGTTGTTAATAGAGGTTGGTTACATCACTGAAGAACATAATTATCTGGCAAATGCATTTTTTGCAGCTTCTTTTTTAACAGCAAGACTATAATTTGTAGGCTTTTAGCAGGATGTATATAATACATTGGTTGGACAGACTGTTACATATTTCAAAATATCTCTCCAGAAATAAACAGGGAGAGCATGAGGATAGGAACATTTTGTTACAAGAATTTTTTTTACTTACTATGTAATTCCGGGCAAGCGGCAGTATTCAGCCCAGTGCCCCCTGGAGGGGGTAAAACACACTGCTGCTCTCTGCTCTAAGGCTAGCTACACACATTAGATACCTGTTGACAGCTATTTCTACCATTTTCCCCATACACATACATGCTTGATTCAGCTGAGCGAGCATGTTTTTCTAGTGGAGAGAGGGCAGTAAGCTGCTGCAAGGCCTCAATGGCCATTTATTTCCACAAAGAACAAAAGGATCGGGCACACTGAAATCCAACACGGCCAACCCTTCTGCATCCCCCATGACACTGGGAGAAAGTCAAGAGCCCCATAAACAATTATTGGTCTGACAATCCCGGTAAAATCATGGTAGGAAAAACTTAGTTTTTAACAGATCTCAAACGGGTCTCAGACTGCAAACCTGTTGTATGAGATGCACGAAGATTTCGAAGCAGCAGAGTCCCATTGAATTCACACAGCAGAATTTCTGTGCCAGATTTTTCCAGCATGGAAATTCCGAATTCCATGTGCGCAGAAACTCCACATGGAATCAGACATCTATCAGACAGCACATTCCTGTCCTGTGCGTTCCCACCGCAGTCAGCAGAATGTCCACACAAATATTTTCTGTGCGGACATTCCGTGGTTTGTACATAGCCTAAAAGTGAGGCAAAGACTACATTGTTGTCGATGGTGGGGGGATTTGCTTTAACTAAAAACCATAATGTGAAAACTTCCCACTGTGCAGCCTTTTTTCTCCCACTGCTGATTATGGCAAGAAATGACTGCAAAAAGGGGGCAAACTTCCCCCCCCCCCCCCCCCCCCGGTTCTGGAATATGCAGAGCTATATATATCTATATACCCTGTTTCAGGAAGTAATTTAAATATAAAGTAATGACTTTTCGTTGCTAGAAAAACAGACTTTTTCTAAATTGGTAAAAAATATTTTAGATTGGGTCTAGATGGCCATACTACAGCTGCCTTTTACTGTCCATATTACAACTTGAGGACTGTAAAAAAACAAACTCTGATCAACATAGGATTGGGAGTTTGGTTCATCGGTGTATGAATTTAACCCGAGCCATACTACTAGGGAGTGAGATAAACATGTGTTGAACAGATTGCCATGTACTAAATTATTCTTGTAATGAAAAGTCTGTATTATTGATCTCCTGAACAGCAGACTGACTAGATTAATTGACCTATTTGTCTCCTGCCCATCCAGTTACCAACGATCAATTTTAGGGTTTCTAAATTAAGATCACATAGAAAAGGTTATTGTGTAGTAAGATTACTACTTCACATTAGGTAATCTACTGTAGGTAATAGGGGCCTCCAAAGAAAGAAATGCATCAAGTGTAAATGAGAACCATGCCATTGAAACCTCACATTGGTGGCAATTTTGCCTTACAGTTAAAACTATACACATAGAATTTTATGACCATACGCACAATGTAGATGGTACAAGTTCTCTGCCTTTAAGTCCAAGCCCTGGAGATACCCGGAAATGAAAATAAACTTCTTTATTGGCAACGCCTTTCGATCCCGAACCTGGAACTTCGTTATGCCTGACGAAGATCCCGGTTCGGGATCGAAACGCGTTGCCAATAAAGAAGTTTATTTTCATCTCCGGGTACCAGTGCCTTCTTAAGAGGAACTTGTTCACATATTTCTTTCCAATTGTTATCCACCGGACTGACTGATGTCACACCGGGAAGTTCCTCGTGGCATCGGTTCTAGTCGATTTCCTGCACATAGACGCTACTGTAGGTGTTGTGCTCTGAGCGCAACACCTAGGGGTAAGAACCCATCTTTGCGTTATCTCCTTCATTTTATATAAACGGTCCTCACTAGGGGCGCACCTCCTGTTGTATTTTCTCGTTGATATATAAGCCCTGGAGATAGTAATAAGTTAAAGGGGTACTCCAGCACTGAACAGGATAGGGGATAAGTGTTGGGAAACACTGATGTACACCAACTAAGCGGCGCTGTGGCTATTCACTAGCATCAGTGCCCATTAACAAGCTGAGGCTTGAAAATAGTTTTAGCTTTATTTTGTTTTTGGGGGGGTTTCTTCCCATTCATTGCCCCCTGTGCATTATATTTTAGACCTTTACCTATATGTTTGACATTGCTTCCAACTTTTGCAAATGGTAAAACATTTGCAATGAAGGCTGCTGAGGAGGGGGAGGGTTTGCCTGGGTCTATGTTGGAGGCCATCATAGTGTTGTTATTGAAGCCCGGTAAGGACCCACTCTCAGCGGGTTCATATAGACCAATCTCCCTACTGTGCTCTGATGTTAATAGCGTCCTGGCCAACCATCTTTTGAGGGTCATTATTACTCTGGTGCATGGGGATCAGACAGGGTTCATGCCGGGGAAATCGATGGCAGATAATATCAGAAGGCTCTTTTTGAATCTCCAGCTGCAACCTGAGGGCGCTGTTTGTAGGGCTGTGCTTTCCCTCGACGCTGCCAAAGCTTTTGACAGCGTTGAGTGGAATTTTCTGTGGAGCGTCATGCGTCACTTGGGATTTGGGCCCAGGTTTTTAACATGGGTGCAATTGTTGTATGCTGCTTCTCGTGCTAGAATTCGGGCTAACGGTTTGCTTTCCCATTCCTTTCCCCTGGGCCGTGGTACATGCCAGGGGTGTCCCCTATCTCCATTTCTATTTGCCTTAGCAATAGAGCCCCTGACGGTACTCATTAGGGCTTCCACGGAATTTAGAGGCTTCCGTTATGGGGATCTAGAGGAACGTATTGCCCTTTACGCAGATGACATGCTCCTCTTCCTGGGAGATGTTGCACATTACTTGCCCCCTTTGATGGCCCTTATAGAAAAGTATGGTACTTTCTCCGTCCTATCTATTAATTGGGACAAGTCCACGATCCTTCCCCTTGACCGCCTCCATTCTGTACCGGTTATTGCTAGGGTTGGCCTTCCCATAGTTACACAGTTTAAATATCTGGGTGTGTATGTTACTGCCCTTCCCTCAGACTATGTTACTCTCAAGCTTATCCCGTTGCTAGACCGTAGTTCTTGTAAAGTAGCTACTTGGCGTAAGCTTCCCCTCTCCATGGTCGGTAGATCTAACATAGTTAAAATGGTTTTTATGCCTCAGTTGTTGTATATTTTACATAATACTCATGTCTGGATTCCTATGAAATATTTTCTTAAGCTTCAGTCCTTGTTTAGGGAGCTTATTTGGAATGGCAAGTCGGCTAGGATCCGTCTTGAAACATTACAACGTGGCAAGGAGGTGGGTGACTTGTCCATTCCAAATACTTGGTTGTACTTTTTAGCATTGCAGGTTCAACAGTTGAAGGGGTGGGCGTAGTTTACCAATTTAAGACTTGTGAATTACCCTGTATTTGTTACATATTCTCCTCTTTGGCATAATCCTGGTCTATCTGAATTGTGCTTGTTATCTGATATTTCCCTTTGGGTTACCCATGGGATTTTGTATCTTTCGCAGCTATATGATGGGCTGATTTTGAAGTCATTTGCTCAATTGCGGTAGGAATTTATTCTGCCTCACTCATTCTTTTATTGTTATCTACAACTGCGACATGTCATTGATACGCAGTCTCGAGCTTGTGTTTTGACTGTCGGCTTGTCTGTGGTGGTGAATGGTTTGTTCACTCAGATTTCTATTAAAACTGTAATATATGTGTTGTATAGGGATCTGCTGTCCTCTTATCATGAGGCCTATCTGTTAAATATTATGGATAAATGGGAGGTGGATGTGGGTCCCATATCGGATGAGCAGTGGGCGCAGATTATTGCTAGGACCCCACGGCTTGCAGTGTCGGAGGCCCACCGGGTGTCCCAAATATTTCTACTACACCGGGTGTATCATACTCCCACTTTCCTGCATAGGATTGGTGTGCGGACGGATTCCTGCTGTCCCCGTTGTTCCTTGCCCGATGCTCACTTGCATCATGTAATGTGGGACTGTACTTATCTTACACATTTTTGGAATGATCTGGGACGATTGATTAGGCTGGTGTATGGTTATCCTTTAAGTTTGTTCACTCTGACATGTGTATTGGGGGCCTTGGATTGATACCCCTGGTCTGCCATCAACCTATCAGTGGAGAACTCCCATGGAGGTGTTTCTGGGGGGTTTAAGGGGGTTTAACCACTAATATTGTCTGTGTTTTGCTTGTAAATTATCTTTGTCTCATCTACTGTTCTCTTTTGTGTTTGTTTTGGTGTGTTGTCAGCTGTCTAATTTCCTGTTTTTTGTGTCCGGGTTACCTATGCCACTTGTTGGTGCTCCTCCTCTTGTGCTACTTGATATTATATTTTCTCTTCTGTGAAGCCCATACAGTGTTTTTGAATATGTTTTTGGCCTTAAATATGCCTCTCATTTGTGGGACAATTCAGTGTATTGCACTGCACTATTTTCCATAATATTGTTTTTTGTTTTCTCTGCTGTGAAGAAAGGACACGGGGGTTAGGGGGAGGGATATTTCTGTGTGGGTAGGATGGGTTTTCTGGGTTAATGTTTTTTCTTTGTGTTTGTATGCAGTTTGTTTTATATAAAAAACTTTAAGAAAAATTTCTGAATAAAAAAAGAAAACAAAAAAAAAAAAACACGTTTACAAAGTACAAATTTACTATAAAGATATATGCGTCACCAAAGTTTCCTATGACGCCACAAATACTCTCATAAAAGGTTGTGAAAGTCTTTGATGTGCAATTCTATTACTTCTCTGAAGGGGACTGATCATTTCCATTGACATGTATGTTTTCGGAAATATTTATTAAATAACAATTTCAGAGCACTTTTTTTTTAGAACTCTTCTTTGCTTTGTTCCTCTATTATTCCTCCTGGAAATGTACAATTAAATTGACAACTGAGCTTGTGAATATGTAGTGAGGTAACAAATAGGTGTCACCACTCTCCTTGTCAGAGAGACGTGTCCCTACACAGTCTGACACTGTCCAATCAGTTTTGAGAGTGTTAGACTGTGTAAGGACATGTCCATTTGACCAGGTGAATGGTTACTCCTAGTTATCACTTCATTTATTCATTATTTCCTGGAGAAAAAACTGAGGAATGGCACAACATAGATTTATAAGAAGATGTCTTATAGAATTGCCATTTCAGGCTATGCTTACACAGTGAAAGTTCCAAGTGAAATCCCCTGGAAAAATTCCATTTGGAACATCCGTTGCAGTCCAGTTGTTTTCAATGGGATTCTGCTTCACTGTGCACAGCAGAATTTCTGCTACAGAAATTCTAATTCCACACTTAGTCGAAAGATTGAACATGTTTATTCTTTTGACGGAATCTGCTCGGAAATCAATTGCCATCTATGGAGAAGGTGCATTTCCGAACGGTCCATGTGCCGGCAGAACATGTAATTTGCGGAATGTCTGCCTGTGTTTACTGGGCAGACATTCAACAAATTTTCCGCCGCATGAACGTCACCTCATGGGGAATGCCCAAATTTACTACAATGTGAGATCTGACAGGCGCTAAAAGAAGGTCCTCTTTACCTCTTTAAATCTAAGTAGGATTTTGGAAAGGGGTCATCCAACCTATTTAACAAGTTCAGGAGCCAATCTGGTGTGTTCTGGAAACTCAGCTCATTTTGAATTTGTTTACTTAATATAGAAAAAAGCCACAACAACTAAAAAAAATCCATAATACGATTCATTACCTCTAGGTTTCTAGACAGCAAGGGGTTTGCAAAAATTTATTAAAAAAAAAACACCAGATTCAACCTTGAAGGTAACCAAAAGCGGATTTTTGTCATTAGGAAGGCCTTACGATTCTATGAACATTTTTTTTCATTGATCCTGGTTGCTATGAAGCAGCCAAAATATGTTAGTGTCATTGCTTACCAACAAATGTCAAAGGCAGAATGCGACAATGCCAGATGACAATGCTCCTCTGGGGAACTTCTGCATTCCTCACTATAGAAGTGAATGACTTGTGGAGAACATTAATAAGAATGCGAGCCCCACTAAGGACCGGGGCTGATGTGAGTAAATACAACCTGTACACAGTGATATGCTGGCACTGTATAAATACCAGGACATAAATGCTATTTTGCATGTAAACGCAATTAATTCTATGGCATTGACATGGAAATGAGCCATACAGTGGATGCTTTGGCCTCTGCCCCCCTTGTGGTTTCTAAGGAGCTACCATGGAATTTTTACAAGTAAAGGAAATTTCCACATAAGTGAAGCTGAGATGACACTGCTCTACACACAATGCACAATGGGCATTATAGCAAGACAAGTCTGTCAAGATGTCATTCAGAGTCCAACGAGCAAAATATACCAATGTAAGAATGTATATCTAAGTATTTTTTAAGAACAATAAGTTATTAAAAATAAATTATTATATTGTAAAATAAAAAAGCAGCTCTAACCCTTTTTAGATCCTAACTCAATACAACCACCAGCCCACCACAATAGCATTTTCATATAGCATGACCTGATTTACCTTGGTCCGGCATTCCATAAAGCATGGTAACAACAATTTGACAACAATTTTTGCACAATTAGTAATCTTGCCACGAAAAGCTTTTGAAGTATCATTGCATAATCAAAGGAAGTTTGCAAAGAGACCTTCTCTTCTAGACCCACAAGGCCAGGGTGGGAAGGCCTCTATATCAAAAAGTATTTTTAATATAAAAAAAAAAAAAGCAAACAATATCTATATAATGTGGGACATCTCCACAAGTATATTTTTCACTCACACAAATTTCTCTGGGTGCCGTCACATATGCCTGACAATCCGGATCAGTAATGATGGCAAAGTGCATCAGTTTTGTATGGTCCGGTCAGTGCCCACTTGTTTTTGCAGGCCGGACAGGGGAACGTTGCAAGATGCATTCCCTTGTTCAGCGATAAATCTGAAATGTTCCATTCAAATTAGTAGTGAACAGAGTGTTCAGCTCACCCTCAGTGGCCCCAAGCGCACGGACTGTGCAAGGCAAGCACCACTTCAAAGGAGAAAAGAGGAATGTCCAGCGCAAATGGTCGTGCAAAGATGAATGTTCTTTATTGAATAAAAGCCATGACAGGAGCAAAGTAACGCATTTCAGGTGTGTTAGCACCCTTAGTCGTACAGACTTAGTTGTGCAACGAAGGGTGCTAACGCACCTGAAACGCGTTACTTTGCTCCTGTCATGGCTTTCATTCAATAAAGAACATTCATCTTTGCACGACCATCTGCGCTGGACATTCCTCTTTTCTCCATTCAAATTAGTAGGATCAGTTTGATCATCAGTTTTCCTCCGGCGCTTTTCTATCGGGCCAGATGGAAACTAGGGTGTTTAAGCAACTTCCATTATTGTCTATAAGAGCTTCATCAAATGCGTAAAAAAGCCTATCGGAATGTTTTCAGAATCCAAGGCCAAATTGGAAAGGGCTGATGGACCTTATTCTAGATAAATAAGGGACCCAAGGGTGGAGCCTACATCTATCAGATGGTAAATTCTGTGAATATGTCAGTAACATTTAGGATGGGAATACTTCTTTAAAGGTAGGATATGGAGGCACATATACAGATGTAGAGTGATCTATTAATATTAATCTCCAAATACTCCAGTTTCGGTAGAAATCTGTGCACACAAAAATTCACTGGGCATAAAAAGTGATTTAAAAAAATGTGCCTAATTTCATACCACAATAATATGATGTATTTGGTGCATTTGATATTGGCATAAGGGAAAAAGTCCAGGATAGAAAATTTTTGAAAAATAAGGGGAACACTAAGATAACACATCCTAGATGTGAGTGAATGAACTAGTCGTATGAAATGGACTAGGATGGACATATGGATAAGGAGTCACACTCAAAATCAAAGTGGAAACCACACTACAGGCTGATCCAACTTTGATGTAATGTCCTTAAAACAAGTCAAAATGAGGCTCAGTAGTGTGTCCACGGGCCCGTATGGCCTCCCTACAACGGCTGGGCATGCTCCTAATGAGGTGGCGGATGGTCTCCTGAGGGATGTCCTGGACTAAAGTATCCACCAACTCCTGGACAGTCTGTGGTGCGACGTGGCATTGGTGGATGGAGTGAGACATGATGTCCCAAATCAGATTCAGGTCTGGGGAACGGGCGGGCATAGCATCCAAGCCTTCCTCTTGCAGGAACTGCTGACACACTCCAGCCAAATGAGGTCTAGCATTGTTCTGCATTAGGAGGAACCCAGGACCCAACCGCATCAGCATATGGTCTCACAAGGGGTCTGAGGATTTTATCTCGGTACCTAATGGAAGTCAGGCTACCTCTGGCAAGCACATAGAGGGCTGTGCGGCTCCCCAAAGAAATGTTACCCCCCACCATTACTGACCCACCGCCAAACCGGTCATGCTGGAGGATGTTGCAGGAGCAGAACGTTCTCCATGACGTCTCCAGACTCTGTCACATCTGTCATATGTGCTCAGTGTGAACCTGCTTTCATTTGTGAAGAGCACAGGGCGCCAGTGGCGAATTTGATAATCTTGGTGTTCTCTGACAAATGCCAAATGTCCTTCATGGTGTTGGACTGTAAGCACAACCCCCACCTGTGGACGTTGGGCTCTCATGTCACCCTCATGGAGTCTGTATCTGACCGTTTGAGTGGACACATGCACATTTGTGGCTTGCTGCGGGTCATTCTGCAGGGCTCTTGCAGTGCTCCTCATTGCACAACAGCAGAGGTAGTGGTCCTGCTGCTGGGTTGTTGCCCTACAGCCTCCTCCACATCTCCTGATGTACTGGCCTGTCTCCTTGTAGCGCCTCCATGCTCTGGACACTACACTGACAGACACAGCAAACCTTCTTGCCACAGCTCCCAATGATGTGCCATCCTGGATGAGCTGCTCTACCTGAGCCACTTGTGTGAGTTGTAGACTCCGTCTCATGCTACCACTAGAGTGAAAGCACCGCCAGCATTAAAAAGTGACCAAAACATCAGCCAGGAAGCATAGGAACTGAGAAGTAGTCTGTGGTCACCACCTGCAGAACCACTCTTTTATTTGGGATGTCTTGCTAATTGCCTATGATTTCCACCTGTTGTCTGTTCCATTTGCACAACAGCATGTGAAATTGATTGTCAATCAGTGTTGCTTACTGAGTGGACAGTGTGATTTCACAGAAGTGTCATTGACTTGGAGTTACATGGTGTTGTTTAAGTGTTCCCTTAATCTTCATATAATCTTCATATATGCAGAAGACCTTGTCTTACTAAGGTAGTATTCAGTATCCATGTATAGATCCTGTCATTGTACTGTATGCCCCAAGGTAAATTGGCGTACAATCTTTAGTGTCATAGCGGCTATCAATAAGACAAAGTGCAGAAGGGATGGTGGTAAACCTCGTCAGGTGCCATGCATAAGGGTAAATAATACTGAATGAACCCTGTTTACACCTAGCTCCAAAGTCTCTTCTTAAATAAAATCCCCCACAGGAATCCCACTTTATCCAATACTTTTTACAACAACTGTATAGCCGCTTTTCTTTTAAATGTTGTAATGATCATAGTAAATTTAAAAATACTCTTCTAATATTAAAGGCAATAGGTTTACCTGATATAAATTCCATTTGATTTGGATAATGTATTATTATTATTATTATTATTATTACTACCACAGCCAGATGAATGGAGAATATTTTAGCTAGTGATTTTTTCATCTGAATTAAAATTGGTCTTTAAGAATTCACTAGAAGCGAATTTGCTTCTTTTTATTATTACTATAATCAATGCCTCCACCATTGACTCTGGAAGTCTACCTATTATATGTTCATAATATATTATATTCAGGAACTGGACTAATAGAGGGTCTTTTATACACCTCAAAAGATTGCCATCCAATTTAGGGGATTAGGCTTTCTTTATTTCGAGTATATTTAACAGAGCATTTATTTGTCTTTTCTATGTGGCACACATTTGGGGAATATGTGTCCTATCTAGACAGACTTGCAATTCATATTAGTATTTAGATCCTACTTGAGAGTGATATGTGTCCTAAATGTTCACACTCATAAGATTCAGGGTGTGAACAACACAATTCTTGGAAGTTCTTACTCTTAGAATAATTTTAGCTATGAAGTTACTCAATTGACTACTATGCAAATGCATTTATTTTGCTGCATACAACATTAGCTGTCTTGCACTAGCTCCTAAAGCCTCTTCATATTCCATTCTTGCACAGCTTTCCATGTTTTCTGTTTCTACCAAGGTGTTATTAATATATCTTCTTTCCTCCGCTGTTACTTTTTCTTTGCATGATTGTATCAATGCCTTCGCCGCTCTCTTTCCTCATATTGATCTTTTAAGAAATATCTCCCTAATAAAAGCTTTTAAAGCATCCCGTATAACATCTGGTGTTGAAGTATTATTATTAGATTCTAAAAAAAGATGTCAGGCTGCTTTTTTTTTACATTATCTACTTTAGACTCTCTTTTAACCATAACTAGGTTCATCTCACATAGGAAATTCCACTACGAGAGGAGGGTGACTATTGACTTAAAGGGGTTCTCCCTTCAATAGGTTACACCAGAGAGCTCTGGTGCAACCTTCTGGAGGGCTGCTTTGCCCTCGTCAATTTGGTGCTCTCCACAAGTAGAAAGTTTCCTCTTCAAACCCACAACAAATGCCTCTCTGCGAACCAGTCAGTACCCTGCTTTGTACTGACAAGGGGCAAGAACCTCACAAAAGCTTTAGATCAATGGGTAGCTCTGAGATTTTGGCTTGGCCATTCATTCCCAGTCATGTTTCAAGGCTCTTGCGGAGATGTCACTTTCAATAAGTAGCACAAGGGAGCTTTCATCCTTCTGGAGAAGGGTTACTTTACAGATATACCTGCTGCAACACAAAGTCCATTTGATGCAGCTCTTCCATAAAATCCAACTTTTTATTAGGTATGCTTTAAAATGCAAATTCAAACGTCCACCAACTCCTCCATATATACACCAAGTGCCCCATATCGTATATGCTCCAACACGTTTCGTGCCCATGCGCACTTTGTCACTTTGTCACCACTAGTCGTCCCCTGTTAAGTACTGACTGGGCTTTTTGTTGCAGCAGTTACAGTGAGCGCTGGGCTTGGCGCTGATCTGGGCACTCCACGGACATGGAGGTGAGCTTTGAATATTCTTTTTTAACACTTTACTTTACAGATATACCACCTGATTAAAAAAAAACTCAATATTTTAGGTACCGGATTTTCAGTGATACATACCATATCAACCACATTATATTAGAGTAGCATCACATTTCATTAACACAGATTTGTTTGTGTCACATTTTTACTGGTATCTCTAGTTAACGTCTGCTATGACCCAAACTAGACAATCCATTTTTTTCTAGTGCATAAGTGTTAAATGTATTTAAAACCAAAAAGGAGCTTAAAGGAGGAATATTTCTGCCCAAATCCATTTCACACCATTAAGCTTTTTATTTAAAAAAAAAAAAAAAAAAATATATATATATATATATATATATATATATATATACCGTATACTAACTCAAAGGAGGTAGAAAAAGTAGAATGGAGAGAATATAAAGGATTTGGTTTTTGGACAACAACAAAAAATTGTTTTTAAACACCATAAAAAAATTCCTCATGGGCGGGAACTTTATTACAAAACAGGGTATGAATGTTAAAGGGGTACTCCGCCCCTAGACATCTTATCCCCTATCCAAAGAATAGGGGAGAAGATGTCAGATCGCGTGACGTCATGGCTCCACCCCTTGTGACATCACGGCCCGTCCCCTTAATGCAAGTCTATGGCAGGGGGCGTGACGACCGCCACGCCCCCTCCCATAGACTTGTATTGAAAGGGGCGGGGTGTGATGTCACGAGGGGCGGAGCCATGATGTAACGATGCTCCGGCCCCTGTATTACCCGTCATTACGTGCAGAGCGAACTCGCTCTGTGCTGTAATGATAGCGCAGTGCCGCAGGGGGGATCCCGGGGATCCCCAGCATCAGGACCGCGGCGATCTGACATCTTATCCCCTATCCTTTGGATAGGGGATAAGATGTCTAGGGGCGGAGTACCCCTTTAAGCTAGGAGGTGTGATAAGCAGGCAGAGGGGCTGTAAATCATGTTTGGGGGTATAAATATGATGTTCCTAACCCCCTGAGCCTAGCAGTCACACCAACATTTCTTGCCCATCTGACAACTCAAAAAAGTGAAAATGGTCAACTAAATAGTAAAACCCCTATGTCTTGGAAACGGGGATTGTGAGGTTTTCAAGCAAACAAATAAAGAATACATTTGGAATCAGGGCACCCAAGGCTACAAGATCTTATAAAAAAAAAAAAAAAAGTTTTTTGGACTGACCACAAATCCTATTTAAAGGGGAACTCCAGAAAAATACTTCTGTTCCAAATTCCAAAGTATTTCAGAAGTAATGCATGATTCCAAAGATATGTTATTAAATGTTTGGCACTGTTTTGCATAAAACACACCCTTCCTGACCCTCTTGGAAGTTGTGTAGTTTGTCTGTAAATTTGTGCATTAAGTCCCCGCTATTCTACGATGGACGCCATTTTGTGACATCAGAGATCCTTGCCTCTGCAGGTGGTTTGGCCAAGCAGTATTCTCCTGCCCACAGCGCAAGTGGCAGGACAGTACAGGGATGGATGGGGTGAGGATGGGACAAGCGGCAGAGAATAGTGTGCTGGGGCATCATGGGAATTGTAGTATTCAGCAGAGCACGCTGAAACAGAAAGTAAAGGGCTAAATAGCATCTTCAGGAGTTAGTAAGTCTGGTCCGATTTATTCTTTGAGGTTTTTTTTTTTTTAGGTGCCATAAGTCGTACAACACCTTTAAAGGACAACTGCAGCGGCATTACACTTATCCCCTATCCACAGGATAGGGGATAAGTGTTTGATCGCGGGGGGGGGGGGGTTTCCGACCGCTGGGACCCCCCCCTCGATCTCCCTAACAGGGCGCCGCCATAAGCGCTCATGGTGAGCGCTAAGGCGCATAGCGTCGACCTAGAGGTCGACGTTGACGCCCCGTCTCCTCCCCGTCCCCATACAGTTCTATGGGGGATGCGGGGAGGCACGAATGCTGCCTTCCCACCTCTCCCATAGATATGTATGGAGGAGGCGTGCCGGACACAACGTCATGCTGCGGCTGGCACGCCTCCTGCACGGGAGAGCCGCGGGCCCCAGCGTTCGGACCCCCCGCGATCAAACACTTATCCCTTATCTTGAGGATAGGGGATAAGTGTTTGTAACGCTGCAGATGTCCTTTAAGTTAGGCCTCTCACTGCAAGTATTTCAAGAATGGAAGGGCTAAAAAACTTTGTTGACAATGAATGCGACAAATCAGATAAAAAATGGGATCAGTCTGACCATACAATAAAGAAAAGTAATCCTGTTTATACCCCACAGTGCACACATGACTTCTTCACTGTGTTGGTACGTTGTTTGTGAAATAAAATAGAGACGACCTACCTGCTGCACTCGCCACATCTTCTGTGGTCACATTCTGAACGCTGGAGCCCACCTGGAACACCACAGCCGATCCTGACACACTGCATTGATTGAAAAAGAAAACAGTAAAAAGTAAAAAAATAAATCACTGAAATAGAAAACTTAATAATATTATTGTATTTTATTATACGGTACATATAACAGATGTACGCAGCAAGTAACAACCTAATGTTTCATTGTATTTGATGCTATATTTTTCCAAGGATTTAATGGCACATTTGTATGTATACCCGTCTTCTGACAGACACTTGGCCAGAATAATGAAAAAAAAAACTGAATAATACAAAATGTATGAACGCACACCTATGTAACTATGGCAACGGCATTCAGGTTAGGATTTGTCCTGATCGCTGTAGCCGCACACAATCAGATATTCATAGGAGAAGGAGGTCCGTGTGGTGTGATTAGAGGAAATCAAAGGAGATTGAAAGAAAGGCAAAGTGATCACAAACCAAACCACCAAACGCCACATCAAGTGAAACGGCATTGTAAAGAGTGGCGGTGGCAAGACACACTTTGATATAAATTAAAATAGAATGCTATGAAAGATTTTTCCACAAAATGACTAAGTTCAAAGAAAGGCTTCGAGCGTATGTATTATTTAAAGAAAAATGTATTCCACACCATGCATCGCAGAATGACAGGCTCTGCAGAAGCCAAAATCCTGACCCATCACAAACAGGACCTAAGAATGGAATATTACAAGTCCATTTACAGAACGCAATAATGTCCGATCTGAGTCCATACATGTATGATAATTTCCCCACATAAACAAGCAATAAGATCAAAAAATAAAGGAAAAATGTATTGTTCATCATAGCTGGAACTGATTATTTCAATCCCCCAAATACGCACATACAGTTATGTTTCTTTCTACAGTGTACACAGTCTTAACAAAGGAAACAAGTTTCTTATTGAGAACCTCATATCAACACCGGACATTTAACCCCTTCCCAACTTGGCGAATATTGTTTTTTCACTTACATTATTTATTTATTTTTTGCTTTGTTTCTGCAGGACAAGTTATACTTTTTAATGGCATCTTTTATTTTACCATATAATACACTGCAAAACCAGAAATCAATTTTAGGGGGAAACCTGAAAAAAAAAAAATAATAATTGCACAATTTTGTGGGGAAACCCTTTTTTGGTTCACACAGTACTGGTGCGAGAATTTTTTGCCACCCTAGGCAAAAGCTAATTCTGCCGCTCCCATGACTCAGTCCATTGGCCCTGCCCTTTAACACACCCTACCTTACTACAGATGTGACACATTAACAAACTAACCTCCTCCTCATGTAATCACATTACTACAAGGGTGAGCGGTTGCTATCAGGACCTGGAGACAGTGAGCAATAACTTTCTTGCAGTGGACAGAGTGGTGCCCCATCAAGAAGGCGCTCTAGGTTATTGCACCCAGATTTCATGACAGTTGCGCTTTAATGTCAGTGCAAAGGGAGCAGTATAACTAACCCAACAATCATGTACTGTAGCTGACAATGGAATACGGGAACAAATGCAAGGTCTGACTTTGGAATGTAGCAGAGATGCTATGTCCAGCTTTGTGTGGGTCATTTGGTTGATACTGTAGTAGGGGCACCCACAACATACTGCCCATGATCTCTGAGAATAACTACGGAAATGCTATCAATCAGGCTTTATTCACAATGTGCAAGCAATGCGCATTTACCGTAAGCACCTGGAAATCTCCAGACATACAATACATGGCAAGCGTATTCATGCTAGGAGTTGTAGTTTTGCAACATCTGGAGGTCCACAGTTAGGAGATCACTGTCCTACAGGTACCGAAATAAAGGGTTCACCATCACTACAGGTGGGGATTCTTTAAAGAATACCTCAAATGATCTTGTTAAATTTTATAATCCTCCCATTTCACTGATCCCATCATGATAAACCACCCCTGCCTTTATTTTTTATAATTTTTTAGTTTTCTACCTTGATATTGCTCTGTATTCTCTGCTCAGTCTCAGTCAGATTTGCAGACTGGGAAGGGGTGTTCCCCAGCAGGCGTGACATCATCTGAAGTCATACAGGGGAGAACTTCCTCTCTCACTCTGCTAAACACAGTCCAGAGCAGTTCAGTGTGTGAGATGAGCTCTGATTGGATAAGGCTGCACCCCCCCCCCCCCCCCCCCAATCAGCATTTCCTGATTTTGGACTTCTGTCAGGCCAGCAGGAGTCCAAATTCTGTGCAAGAGATGGGGGGGGATGTGCTCTGGACAAGTAGGGAGACACCTAGTGGCATCTTTTTTAAACACAAATAAAACACATAAAACATAATTTTTTTAAACGAAGTGCATTAGAAAGATTTTAAATTTACCATAAGGAGTGCAATAGCAAAAATTAGTTTTAATGAGAAAGACCATTTAATGGAAGGACAGTAAGACTATAGAACTCTCTGCCACAACACACTTTAATGCTGATTTAGTGAACAAGAGGTTCATGAATGCTTTCTTTAAAAATATATTACAAGGGGTACTAGATATTTGGAAGTGGGGCATTGATCCAGGAATTAATTCTAGTTATTATTTAGATATTTCAAGGCAAGAAGACATTTTCCCCAGGTATGGGGCAATGACAACTGCCTCATAAGGTTTTTTTTTTTTTTACTTCCTCTGAATCAACATACAGTATACAATCAAAATATATCTACTAGTATACTTTGTGTGTAACATGGAAGCCTAAGTATGGTGGATACAATAGACACTGCAGGATATGGTGTGAAAAAAGCTTTATACAAGCAAGTACTGTTTGAAGAGAATCTGACATCCTGTTCAACCACACTAAATCCAATATACTGGATAATAGTGCGGGTAAACAGCTTTACAAAGAGGGGTCACTAACCTAAATCCATTTAGTATATGTGGAGTTCTGGCACTGTAATCTTCAGCTGCATTGCGCTCCACCGTGCAATGGAGGCAGAGAGCTGGCTCACCTAGCTCCCCTGCCTCCTTTATATTCTCCCTCTGCCCCTCCCCAATTATAAATATGCTAAAAAATTCCGCAAATGAGCGCTCTGCTCTCTGTGCACTCACCTGTGGCCTTCATTAGTATAATAATGACAGGGGCGGGGCAGAGAGGGAATATGGAGGACGCAGGGGAGCTGGGTGAACCGACTGCCTGCTTCCATTGCACACTGGAGCACAGTGCCATAAATCTGCATATACTGAACAGATTTAAGTAAGTGACTCTTTGTAAAGCTGTTCCCGCACACTATAACCCAGTATATTGGGTTTAGTGCTGGTGAACAGGGTGTCAGCTTCTCTTTAAGTATTACATAACTTAATTGGAAATGTACGCTCATTCATAAAACCTGGTTGAAATTTCCTTGGCTCGAGGACACCAGTAGACATTGATATACAGCATGTTTTCATAGTTAAATGTTTCAATGTCAAACACAAGAGTACAGAAGGTTCTGTATTAGGAATTGCAGTTTGGGGTGGAAGGATAAAAGGACACACTTTGAGGTCAAGCACTATATACCTATTATCAAGTCGTAACGTTGCGCAGTACACATTGAGCCAGTTTGGCATGCTGACTGCACAACAGTATCTACTATTAATATAAAATACCGGTCTGCGCTTGGAAAATAGAGTCGCTCTGCAACAACTCGTCATTTTCTCTGCGAGTGGCATAATCATTGTAAAGTGTTAGATAGAGGAAAGCAAAATGCTATTTATAGCCTAATAAGAAACACATGATGGCTTTATAACTTAAATCTCACATGACAAATTATTGTGATCACAAACACACAACTATTTAAATAGGCAGATGAACTGCGATTTCTTCAGGATGTCAGGTTATAGTGGGGATGTTTATCCATGCGATGTGGAGCTGCCCTTGTGTTGTCCTAATTTGTAGGGAGGTGATGATTTAGATTTTCCGCTTCTCCTTACACCAGAAGTTTGTTTATTGGGTCCAATCAATGAAGTGGAGTCAGGCTGCCATAGGAGTATTTTTATTAGCTTTCTGTTGTTTTGTGCCCACAAGGTGGTTATTATGGCCTGGAAAGACACTTCCACCCCCACCCTCTCTTGCTGGATTAGCTTAGTCAACAAGTGTGTCCCGCTGTATCAGGCCCTGTATCTTCGGGAAGTCAAAAATGTCCTTAGAAGTTTAATAGGATTTGGATGCCCTGGTGGATGCTCAATGCCTCGACTGATTCTGTTGGGCAAATAACCTAGATAATGTAGTGTTGTTCTTGGAGTATTGGGAAGCCAGGAAATGTGTGTTGTATGAGTGTGTATGGTGGTTTTGTCTGTGTAGGTTTGGTTTTGCTCCGGGGTTTGCACAGTGTCCGCCTATTGATGTGCCCCCTACCCCTATTTTGCAAAGGGGAACAAGTGCATGGCTATGGCTATTATAATGTACATTTCTGCTACTCCATGGAATTGCTATGTTACATGTTTCCTGCCTGGGCTCATTATGTTGTGGCCACCCGGAGCCATGTTTTATTTAGTTTTTATTGAAAATTGCTAAATAAATACTTAAAAAAAAATAAAAAAAAGGTGTTCCTTCAGAACACCATTAAGCATTTTTTAAATACCCCACAGTGTTATCATTATGTTTTACTTATTTTATGAATAGAACAGAATTCATCTAGGAACTTGCATGTTATTAAATAGAAAATCCATAAAACATGTCCATTACTTATTCAATAAACTGTATTGAAAGAATTCCAATTAAAATGTAACCTTTATTTAATTCACAATACAACTGGATACATAATCCCAATATAATGAAAGTGCATAGATAGTAGAATCATGCTCCTGATAAATCTCATAGGCAGGTGGTAGTGTGGCTTTAATGTATAAGATGCATATACAAAAGAAATTAGAAAAACCCAAACTCACCCTATAAAGGCCCTAACCCCTACAAAGTCTCTGTCTAACAATGCAAGACAAGGACAATTCTGTATTGGAACCTCCTAACACTCTCTAATATGACCTTCAATATGAGAAAGGAAAATACTATTGATTTGAATAAAGTTAGCATGCCCCCGTGTGGGGTCTATAATGCAGGCACCATGAAAAAAACTATTTAAAACAATACAAAAAAATATTATTATTTTTTGCCTGCACTGCACATTAGAGGTGTGAGGAATATATTATGGTAGATAGACAGGAATATAAGCAGATGTAATATACCTGAGTGATCAGGCCCTGAAATACGCAACAAGAAGATGAAGTATTTCTCACAGAAAAGGATTGCAGTAACACATGTTTTGCTATACACATGTTTATTCCCTTTGTGTGCATTGGAACTAAACCAAAAAGGGAGGAAAAAAGCAAATTGGACATAATGTCACCTACCAAACTCCAAAAATGGGCTGGACAAAATTATTGGCATCCTTAACTTAATATTTGGTTACACACCCTTTGGAAAAAATAACTGAAATCAGTCACTTTTTATAACCATCAATAAGCTTCTTACACCTCCTGGCTGGAATGTTGGAACACTCTTCCGTTGCAAACTGCTCCAAGTCTCTCTTATTGGAAGGGCGCCTTCTCCCAACAGCAATTTTAAGATCTCTCCACAGGTGTTCAATGGGATTTAGATCTGGACTCATTGCAGGCCACTTCAGAATTCTCCAGCACTTTGTTGCCATCCATTTCAGGGTGCTTTTTGACATATGTTTGGGGTCATTGTCCTGCTGGAAGACCCAAGATCTCGGACGTAAACCCAGCTTTCTGACACTGGGCTGTTCAGTGCGACCCAAAATCCTTTGGGAATCCTCAGATTTCATGATGCCTTGCACACATTCAAGGCACCAGTGCCCGAGGCAGCAAAACAATCCCAAAACATCATTGAACCTCCACCATATTTCCCTGTAGGTACTGTGTTCTTTTCTTTGTAGGACTCATTCTGTTTTTGATAAACAGTAGAATGATGTGCTTTACCCAAAAGCTCTGTCTTGGTCTCATCTGTTCACAAGGCATTTTCTCAGAAGGATTTTGGCTTACTAAAGTTCATTTTGGCAAAATGTAGTCTTGCTTTCTTATGTCTCTGTGTAAGCAGTGGGGTCCTCTGGGTCTCCTGCCATAGCGTTTCATTTCATTTAAATGTCAATGGATAGTTCCCTGAGCCTGCAGGACAGCTTGAATATTTTTGGAACTTGTTTGGAGATGCTTATCCACCATCCGCACTATGCCGTGTTGACACCTTTCATCAATTTTTCTCTTCCATCCATGCCCAGGGAGATTAGCTACAGTGCCATGGGTTGCAAACTTCTTGATAATGTTGCACAATGTGGACAAAGGCAAATCTAGATCTCTGGAGACAGACTTGTAACCTTGAGATTGTTGATATTTTCCCACAATTTTGGTTCTCAAGTCCTCAGACAGTTCTCTTCTCCTCTTTCTGTTGTCCATGCTTAGTGTGGCAAACACAGACACACAATGCAAAGACTAAGTGTACTTCTCTCCTTTTTATCTGCTTTCAGGTGGGATTTTTATATTGCCCACACCTGTTACTTGCCCCAGGTGAGTTTAAAGGAGCATCACATGCTTGAAACAATCTTATTTTTCCACAATTTTGAAAGGGTGCCAATAATTGTATCCAGACCATTTTTGGAGTTTGGTGACATTATATCCAATTATCTTTTTTTCCCTCCCTTTTTTGGTTTATTTCCAATACACACAAAGGGAATAAACATGTGTACAGCAAAACATGTGTTACTGCAATCCTTTTCTGTGAGAAATACTTCATTTTCTTGAAAAATTTCATGCCAACATTTACGGCCATGACTGTATGTACAAAATAGTCATTGATACAAGGAATGAGAAAAAACAAAACAAAAACATGGTGTCAGTAATGTACAGTAACCAAGTCTAGTGCAAAAATCTATTGTCAGTACTGTAGAGTAACCAAGTCTAGGCTAAATTTCATTGGCGCTAGGACCATTGACTGCAATGTAGTCTGGGCAGAATTCCATCCACAAATGTACATGTTCATTCTTTTGGTGGGTCTAGAATCGAAATTTTTTTGCAGCAGAAATTCTGTAGTGAGACCGAGTTAATGGAAAATCCATTGTCAACCATGTTGTTTTTATACAGAGGAATTTCTGAGCGGCATTTCTGAGAGGAATTCCGCTCGTAATTTTGTAGTGTGAATTGAACCTTAGAACTTTAGGACGTCTGAATGTGGGATCAACCTTGTAAGAGCGGCAATCTTGCCATGATGGGCAGGGACTTTTCAATGGTTTGTGCCTTAATCGAGTTTGTTCAAGTTTTGTAAATGTTTTTGCATATTATACAATGGTCCTGGTTTATCAAAATGTGTGAGAGAAAAACTGGAAAGATTTTGCCCACAGTAACTAATCACAGCTCAGTCTTAACTTTACCAGAGCTGTGATTGGGTTTTATTGAAAAACCTCTCTTGCTATAGGAAAATTTACTTAATTTGTTCTGTTTTCCAATTAATGATTTATGTTTAAGCCATAAATGACAAGACAAGACTCTTCATAATTGAATGCCTAAATAAATGGAAAACCCCCAAAATATGACAAAAAATCTGGAGTACTGCTTTAGATGAAAACAGTCATATCTTCAATGAGATACCTACTGTAAAATTCAGCTTGCCTTTAAGGCACAGCCGAGACATGCCTCAGGATATACATGTGCATGGGAACGGCATATACTATTTGATTTCTATTACTGGGGAGGAATATGAGACTGAAGAGTTAGTTTCTCCTTGAAGAGAGAGCAACAAAAGGCAACGTATAGGGCATTCATGATCCACTGGGAATTTTGGAAAAATATTATGCAACGCAGCTCTTTCCAAAAAGCAAGAAGCATCTATTTGAGTTCATATTTGACTCATTTCAAGAGCCTTAGAACATGACTGAGGAGCCAAGAGCCAAGCCATAATTGTAAGTTTCCCATCTACAGACAGCTGATTCAGGATTCTTGCCCTTGTCAGCACAAAGCAGGTTGGTGAGGGAGAGGCTTTCAACATGGGACTGAAGGGGTACTGTTTCTCCTTGAGGAGAACACCAAAACAGATGGAATGTAAAAATCATAATAACATAGTAACAACTGAAACTCTTTGAAGATAACCTAATAATTCAAAGGAAATAGAAAATCCTTATATAGCCTTTTAATCCTGTCATACTTATTGTAGGCCCAAAATGAATCACTATGTTTAATAGAATAATAGCATGAAGTGTCTGCCATGTTGTATGAATTCTCAGAAGACCCCAAGTAAAGAAGGCCTAAATGGAGTTCATTGAAAGATCACAGTCCTTTGAATGTTTGAAAATGTGTATGCAGGCATGTAAATAGGAGCTAGGGGTATGACAAACAAGTCAAGACAATACCCATGATGTTTGACAAGTCTCCAAGGAAAGTCCTGGAGAGTGAAACTCATTGTCTGTCATTTTGATGGGTTGTATTTGCATTTTCTTTGTCTATATCTCTGGCCATCTACCGTATATATTCGAGTATAAGCCAAGTTTTTCAGCACGATTTTTCGTGCAGAAAACACCCCCCTCGGCTTATACTCGAGTGAACTCTCCGCCCTCAGTGGTCTTCAACCTGCGGACCTCCAGATGTTTCAAAACTACAACTCCCAGCAAGCCCGGGCAGCCATCGGTTGTCCGGGCTTGCTGGGAGTTGTAGTTTTGAAACCTCTGGAGGTCCGCAGGTTGAAGATAACTGCGGCCTTCGACATCATCCAGCCCCCTCTCTCCCCCTTTAGTTCCGTACTCACCTCCGCTAGGCGGGACGTTAGGGTGCGCTGGTCCGGTGCTGCAGGACTGTCCGGTGGGGAGGTCGTCTGGTGGGATAGTGGTTCCGGGCTGCCATCTTCACCGGGGGGCCTCTTCTCCGCGCTTCGGGCCTGGCCCCGGAATAGTCACGTTGCCTTGACGACGACACAGAGGTACGTTCATTACCAACGTCCCTCTGCGTCGTGGTCAAGGCAGTGCCTCTATTCCGGGCCCGAAGCGCGGAGAAGAGGCCCCCCTGGTGAAGATGGCAGCCCCGAACCACTATCCCACCGGACGACCTCCCCACTGGATAGTCCTGCAGCACCGGACCAGCGCACCCTAACGTCCCGCCGAGCGGAGGTGTGTACAGAACTAAAGGGGGGGTGATAGGGGGCTGGATGATGTCGAAGGCCGCAGTGGTCTTCAACCTGCGGACCTCCAGAGGTTTCAAAACTACAACTCCCAGCAAGCCCGAACAGCCGATGGCTGCCCGGGCTTGCTGGGAGTTGTAGTTTTGAAACCTCTGGAGGTCCGCAGGTTGAAGACCACTGTATCAGACATTGACAAGCGCTGATGACATGTTGTGATGATGAAGGGGGGGGTGTGGGATGATGACAAGGGGATGATGAAGGGGGGGTGGGATGATGACAAGGGGATGATGAAGGGGGTGTGTGGGATGATGACAAGGGGATGATGAAGGGGGGGTGTGGGATTATGACAAGGGGATGATGAAGGGGGGGGTGTGCGATGATGACAAGGGGATGATGAAGGGGGAGGGGATGATGACAAGGGGATGATGAAGGGAGGGGGATGATGACAAGGGGATGATGAAGGGGGGTGTGGGATGATGACAAGGATATGATGAAGGGGGGGTGTGGGATGATGACAAGGGGATGATGAAGGGGGTGTGTGGGATGATGACAAGGGGATGATGAAGGAGGGGTGTGGGATGATGACAAGGGGATGATGAAGGGGGGGTGTGGGATGATGACAAGGGGATGATGAAGGGGGAGGGGATGATGACAAGGGGATGATGAAGGGGGGGGGATGATGACAAGGGGATGATGAAGGGGGGGGTGTGGGATGATGACGAGGGTGATGATGACAGGTGATGATGATGATGATGAGGGTGTTGATGACAGGGGAGGATGATGTATTTCCCACCCTAGGCTTATACTCGAGTCAATAACTTTTCCTGGGATTTTGGGGTAAAATTAGGGGCCTCGGCTTATATTCGGGTCGGCTTATACTCGAATATATACGGTATTTGAGATGCCTGTGAAGTATCAATGGCATTTTCTTGTCTTGGATTATGTGTATACAGGTGATAAGGTGGCCACAATAATCTTTTTCATCCCTAACAAAATGATAGTAAATTATTGTTTAGCTGTGACATGTGACTAGCCCTGATCTCCATACACACACACACACACACACACACACACACACCAGTCATCATTGGATGATATGATATTTGTTTGGGTGGATCTTTAGGTCAGAAAACAAGCTAAATGCAGGTGTAAGAAGGACAGAGGGGAGGACTAGAGAGAAACTACAGGGAACACAGAAAGAGGGACCCCATCCTAATTGCTGAAGTTCCTAGAGGCTACCTGAAGGGGCAGAGCCATGAAGAGCCAGAGAGAAAAACTTTAGTCCATTAGCAATTTCTTCTCTGATAACTGGTTATGACTACAGGCGTTCCCATGGACCCCGGGCAGCCATCTTTCTTTCATCCAGAAGTACTCTCAGTAAGATACACAAGTTTCTTATTTGATTAAGTTACCTCCTTTTAATGTGGATGGAATTATCTTATGGGGAGGAGCAGACCTGGCTTATACATAACCTCAATTATTAGATGATAATAGTAGTTTATAAGCCACACACCCTTCTACTGCAGATGAACGGGGCGCGTCTTATGGGGATCAATGCAAAGAGCATATTGCATATTATCATAGTCTAAATGGGATTTTCCTCTGCTCCCTCACATGAGATAATAATTTCCACGAGGAAACTTAATATAAATCTTCCTAATTAGTAGCGTACTATAAATTATAGATTTAATACCGTATCTTACCAGAGATAGTTGCGGTTAGAACTGGGCGGGGTTTACTCCAATTTTATATATATATGAAATGCCCGTTTGATATAATTTGATGTGAAAGGAATAAAAGAAAAAACTGGGGAGCGGCTGCAGTTTCAATTCTATTACCATACAGTTCTCACTAGAGGAACAGAGAAAAAAAAAGGAACTTACATTCTGTGAGTGGCCAAAAAACAGACCACTCACAACTTTATCTTGCGTTGAATTATTGTTTTAGAATAAGGAGAACTTCTGTGGTTGTTGTTTTTTTCCTTTCATTCCAGTATAATTTGATGTGATGATCTCTATGCAAAGTAATCTATTGATATCTAAACGAACCCACTTCTGTGACTAAGTTTAATATTGTTAAATAACATACTAATAAATCATTGATTTATATCTGACCTTATGTCATTGATATTCTTCATATAATTTCATTTATATTATGGTCTGTTTTTATTACTCTTTAATGTTAATCAATTATATTCCATTATTATTTTATTATATTGCAATTTTATTATATTGCAATTATATTATAAAAGTTACTTCTACCACTACTTCAAAGAACTCATATCTGAAAATAGACGGGCCCAGATATGGGGAATTGCATTGTTTGTATATTTTTGGCAATTCATAATGGTCATAATATTTAAAATATTTTTGTTGACCATAATTAATAATTCATAAATGAGTTATTAATCCCAACAATCCTTATAATTCACATGCTCTATTAGGACCTCATCAATGCCTCCATTATCCAGTATCACTGGCTATTGTTCTGATGGTTCTGGCTCATCCTGCTGAAAGGTATCTATAGCTCTGGCTCTAGGTTTCTTCTGGTGCAGGACAATGTGTGTAGGAAGTTCCTGGAGGGGGAAAATATTTAAGCCATTGATTGGCCCCCTCGTTCCCTAAATCTGAATTCAACTGAGAACCTCTGGTACATTTTGTTCTAATGCAGTGGTGCAGTGCTGCCAAAGCATCATAGGAGATGCAGTATAAAACATCTGCAATACCGAAGGTCGTCTATGCCTATTTTAGTGCATCCAAAGAAGCACCACTGTCCAGGAGCTCACTGATGCCTTGATCCAAGTTTGGAAGGAGACAACCTGGTGCATCATCTCCTGTTTTATCAGGAGAATACCTAGACATTGTCAGGAGCACATACAGGCACGTGGACGCCACACACACTACTAAGTCACATTATGAATTGCGCAAATTGGATCTGCCTGTAACTAAAAGCCCAGTTGGTTGAAAGCTTTGGTTTCCAGTGATTGTTGGTCATTGTGTACTGAAGAGAAATACACAGTTGGTATCAGCAAAGAATCAACTTGAATCAATCGCTTGAATCGGGATCCAATGTGTGATTCAAGTATTCCCTTCATTTTTGGAGCAGTGTATAATGAATTGTCTTCTTACTGCATGGTAATTAATTAGCTGCTTTATACCATATCTCTATCGCTTAGGAAAAAGCTGCACTGTTGTAGTTTATTAAAAATTAAAAACCTCCAAACAGTGAAGTCTGTTATCAGCAAAGGGCAGCCAGGTTCAAGCTCTAATTGTTCTATGTTTAAATTGCTTACATTGCGGTGTAATGTCTGTGGATTGTGATAACTTGCCAAGAAAATGTTATAAACAGCAAGTAAACTGCCTATTAGACATTAAGATATATATATATATATATATATATATATATATATAATATGCAAGCCTGTGAATCTCTGTATTATGTATCTTAAAAAACAGAAGTGTTTATACATGGCTAACTATGACAAGCACAATATCTGAGGCATTTAGTGGTGGGAATCCAACATTTCAGACCTTGCACAGGTATAGGAAGCAATGTCTTAAAGAGAAACTAGTAGGGAGGTGAAGAAAGGAGACCCTTCTGATGTCAGGTTCTGCTTATCCCAATGAAAATGGAGTAATGTTCAAATTCAAAGTCAACTTGTTTATTTGCAGTGTGATTAATTAATAAAAGGACCAATTAAGTGTTTCAGTGTGAACTCAACCCTTGAGGAAGGGGTGATTGCACCCTGAAACGCGGCATTGGTCCTTATAATTTTATTGTACTGCAAATAAATGAGTTCACTTTGGATTTGAATATTACTTCTGACTAAGATTCAATTTTCATTGGGATAAGCAGCACCTGACATCAGAATGGTCTTCTTTCTTCACCTCCATACTACGATCTATAAGACTGGTTGCTTCAGTCTTGCGACCCCTGGGCTAAGCAGCTTTTCCACATCCTTTGATATGCCATTAATAGGGACGAGATGAAAATTTTTTTATGTACAAGGTGAGCGACCATCTTATAGAGGCTTCTATCTGTGTGGACCCCTGAGCAGGGTCTTTGAACGCCAGGGTGGTAAACAAGATGCTGTCCTCCAGTCTTTCCTTTTTCTACTCTCATACAGGTTAAAGAGAAACTGACAGCTTGTTCACCCACACTAAACCCAATATACCAGGTTTATAGTTAGGGTGAACAGCTCTAAAAAGAAGGGTTACTTACTTAAATTTTTTTTTGAGAAAAAAATTTATGCTAGGGGCGCTCACACTAAAACAAACTGTACCGAGGTTCCTGTGTTGCACAATACCCATGTGCCTAATTGAATACAATGGATAATTAATTAACCACAACAGGTCTTCTAGGTGCAGTATACTAACTGTGTACAGTATAGAGAGAATATGTACAACAAAATTAAATAGCAAAATAGAGATAGGTTAAAAGTTGAATAAAACATAAAAATAATATAAATAATAATATATATTGAATGAAATATTGAAACAGGCAATCATGTAAAGACACAATTTATTATTGCATGCATAAGCTTATAAATAAAACATGTAAATGAATAAAATAAATAAATAAAATTGTACTACCAACCATAGCATTTATACAATATATGTGTCACGATGCCGGCTGGCAGGAGGTGGATCCTCTGTGCCAGAGAGGGATTGGCGTGGACCGTGCTAGTGGACCGGTTCTAAGTTACTACTGGTGTTCACCAGAGCCCGCCGCAAAGCGGGATGGTCTTGCTGCGGCGGTAGTAACCAGGTCGTATCCACTAGCAACGGCTCAACCTCTCTGACTGCTGAAGATAGGCGCGGTACAAGGGAGTAGACAAAAGCAAGGTCGGACGTAGCAGAAGGTCGGGGCAGGCAGCAAGGATCGTAGTCAGGGGCAACGGCAGGAGGTCTGGAACACAGGCTAGGAACACACAAGGAAACGCTTTCACTGGCACGATGGCAACAAGATCCGGCGAGGGAGTGCAGGGGAAGTGAGGTATAAATAGGGAGTGCACAGGTGAACAGACTAATTAGAACCACTGCGCCAATCAGTGGCGCAGTGGCCCTTTAAATCGCAGAGACCCGGCGCGCGCGCGCCCTAGGGAGCGGGGCCGCGCGCGCCGGGACAGGACCGACGGAGAGCAAGTCAGGTACGGGAGCCGGGGTGCGCATCGCGAGCGGGCGCCACCCGCATCGCGAATCGCATCCCGGCTGGAGGCGGTATCGCAGCGCACCCGGTCAGCGGATCTGACCGGGGCGCTGCAGTAGCGAGGAAGTTGCGAGCGCTCCGGGGAGGAGCGGGGACCCGGAGCGCTCGGCGTAACAATATGTTAGCACAGTGCATATAAAAGAATGCGCAATAGATATATCCTTAGTCTTTGGAAAAAAGATGGGAAGGAGCTTTAAAGAGTACCTATCACCATCTAAACTTTCCCTAATCCCCTCCCCATCTGCCCCTGACTAACTATATCCCTGCATTTATTTTGCTTTAAAAAACCCTAAAAATACCTATTTTCTATGCTCTCCAGTAGCTCAATTGAATGCACAGTGCACAGGAGTTTGTCATAGCAACAGCAAGTCCGTGGAGAGAGCAGATAAGCAGTGCATATATAATTAGCCATGTGGAAAGTGGATAGAAGGGAGAGGAACTGAGAAAAAGAGAAGAGGGAATGTATCCTCTCTGTTTGCTCCCTGCTTGTGTATGAGCTGAGTGCTTCCCCTCCCTCCTGCCTGTCTGACTGACAGGCTGGGAGCTGCACAGAGCAGATTTCAGACTCACTCACTGAGTCCGAAATGCTTGCTGACAGGATTGCTAGGGAGACCCCTAGTGGAGAAGTTTTTAAAGTTATAAAAAACATGAAAGGAGGAATTTTTTAAAAATTAAAAGCAATTAAAAAGTTATTTAGAAGGACTTTATCTTTAATATATAAAAAGTTTGTTTCATGAAAGGTACACTTTAACACCTTTATAGAACTATGCTGCACAAATAATGTCTCTCCAGCTGATCTCCTAAGAAGAAAATGAGGAATGGTAATGCTCGGCATAGCTGTAGGAACAAATAAATAATCAGATAGTTTCTTTCATCTTGCAGAGGCCTTGTTAAAAATGAAAGAAGCAAGCTGATTGATTGCTATGGGCAACTGGACAACTTTTCCTCTGGACAGGTTTTGATAAATCCCCCCCTATGTGTCCCGACACAAGCATAGCACGCTATAGTTAAGTGAAAGTAAAACAGTAGTGCTCAACAGTGCTGGAGATACAGGTAAGTTAGACCCCTGGAATGGACCTGTTCACACTGTGTGTTGCAAAAGTTGATAGGGAAGGGGTTGGTACAGAGTACCTCTTACCCGACCTGGGTCACAATGAGGATTAGGTCGTGATAGGTGTGGTACTTTCAGAGTAATATCTGTTTGTATTTATTCCTTACTTTTATGCTGCTGTGCGCAATGGAGGTGGGGAGCTGGCTCACCGAGCTCCCCTGTCTTTTCAATATTCACTGCCCAGCCCGTTCCTGTCATTATTATGCAAATATATTCCCTTTCATGTCACTAGGAGACATCAGAGCCTGCCAGTTGAGGGTACACCTGGAAGGCAGCAGCGACTGTCCTTTATAAGAAAAGTTTCCAGCCTAGTTCTACCTGTCTTTCCAATCACATTGATAAAAAATGAATCTCACCTAAGTCATAGTAGGCTTCCATTACTATTCCATTGTTGATTTTGATATGTTTATGTCTCTATTATATGGTGACAGACAGAATTATCATCTATTTATGACTTAATCTTTTAGCAAAGCCACAATAACATTTATGTGCAGCTTTTTTAATATTAGTTTATAATAAAGTAATCAAAATATATCAGGATATAAACTGATCAAGATACAAACTAATATCCGAGGCACATGATCAATATCTCATCACTGGTGTGGAATCTGGAACATTTATTTCCTTTATACCTTTAACAACAAGTTTTTATTATACAAGTAAATTATGTATTCATTTCTCTCTTCCTTAAATGATCCCTGGTGTACAATGTTTTCATAGCATTATATGAAGGCGTATTTGTTAGGTTGATTATACCCTCTAGTGGAAAAAGGAAGTCTAGAACTGAATCTGTCAATAAGTACATTAGTTCATCTACAAGTTTAAAAGAATATAGAGAAAGCTGACATTGGGAGGTAAAATATTGCAGAGATGGATGGGTAGGCAAAATAAAGTTTTAAATGAGAAAACTATGGAGTATAAATGAAGGGTATTTTCCCCTCGCAGACTCTTGTAAGTTTGAATCTGTAGCATTGACTTGCAATGGACTAAAAAAGAATAAGTGTGAGATCACGGGGGTTTGACCAATGGGTCCCCGAATGGGGAGGCAGTTCGGCCCCTGTGTCGCTTTATATTCACTGGAGACATCGGATATAGCCAAGTGATGTACTGGAAACAATGAATGGAGCAGCAGTGTATGTGCCGACCCCTGCACTATTCAAAACAAATGTAGTTGGGGCGCTGTGCAGGAGAGTGGGGGAGCACAGTAGTTGGACCCCTCTGATCTCTCACTTATCCCTTATCCTGTGAATGTGGGATAAGATTAATTAAATCAAAATGCCTCTTTAACTATTTTTTGGTAGTCACAGTAGTCAAGGAGCCGAGATGGCCACCGGAGCTCGGCTGGGTAGCTATTAGAGATGAGCAAATTTTTGGAAAATTCGATTCCGCCGATTTGCCGAATTTCCCTAAAAAATTTGGTTCGGTCCAAATTTATTCATGGCTATTTCTGGGCTACAGAGAGCCTCAATAGGGGTGTAGAACACTTTGCCTTGCTGTAACACGCATAGGGAGTGTGCTGTGTTAGTGAAATAATACTGTTATTCACTATGACATGCAAATAGTTTTGGATATGTCCTTCATGCCATGAGAATGTAGTGACAAGAGTTACCTTCCCTTCAGTACTTCTTAGCTGGCTTTTTTGTATCGAAAATATTTATAAAAATTTTATAAAATTTTATTTGAGTCACTTTTCTTCAATTATAAAACAAAAGTCTTTAACCCCTTAATGACTCAGCCCATTTTGGCATTAAAGGGGTATTCTGGGCAAAAACATCTTATCCCCTATCAAAAGGATAGGGGATAAGATGTCTGATCGCGGGGGGCCCGCCGCTGGGACCCCCTGCGATCTCCCTGCAGCAGCCCGTATTCTATGCGTAGCTGCATCTGAAGTTTCGGAAACCTCCAGGCTTCCGAGACGGGGACGTGACGTCACGCCACACCCCCGCCATTCATGTCTATGGGAGGAGGCATTGCGGCCGTTAAGCCCCCTCCCATAGAAATGAATGGAGGGGGCCTGGCGTGACGTCATGTCCCCATCTCGGAAGCCCGGAAGTTTCCAAAACTTCAGATGCAGCTACGCATAGAATGCGGGCTGCTGCAGGGAGATTGCAGGGGTCCCAGCGGCGGGCCCCTCACGATCAGACATCTTAACCCCTATCCTTTCGATTGGGGATAAGATGTTTTAGCCCGAAATACCCCTTTAACCCCTTAAGGACACATGACGTACTGGAACGTCATGTGTCCGCTCCCGATCTATAACGCGGGGCCACGGCGAAATCGCGGCATCCCGAACAGCTTACAGGACAGCAGGAGGGTCCCTTCCTGCCTCCTTGCTGTCCGATCACCGAATGACTGCTCAGTGCCTGAGATCCAGGCATGAGCAGTCAAGCAGCAGAATCATCGATCACTGGTTTCCTATGAGAAACCAGTGATCAATGTAAAAGATCAGTGTGTGCAGTGTTATAGGTCCCTTTGGGAGCTATAACACTGCAAAAAAAAAGTGAAGAAAAAAAAAGTGAATAAAGATCATTTAACCCCTTCCCTATTAAAAGTTTGAATCACCCCCCTTTTCCCATAAAAAAAAACACAGTGTAAATAAAAATAAACATATATGGTATCGCCGCGGGCGAAAATGTCCGAATTATAAAAATATATCGTTAATTAAACCGCACGGTCAATGGAGTACGCGCAAAAAAATTCCGATCAATACGTCCTTTCAATGCAAAAATGGTACCGCTAAAAACTTCAGATCACAGCGCAAAAAATGAGCCCTCATACCGCCCCATACGTGCAAAAATAAAAAAAAGTTATAGGGGTCAGAAGATGACAATTTTAAACATATTAATTTTCCTGCATGTAGTTATGATTTTTTCCAGAAGTATGGCAAAATCAAACCAATATAAGTAGGGTATCCTTTTAATAGTATGGACCTACAGAATAAAGATAAGGTGTCATTTTTACCAAAAAATGTACTACGTAGAAACGGAAGCCCCCAAAATTGACAAAACTGTGTTTTTTTTTCAATTTTGTCTCACAATGATTTTTTTCCCCTATTTTGCCGTAGATTTTTGGGCAAAATGACTGACATCATTACAAAGTAGAATTGGTGGCGCAAAAAATAAGCCATCATATGGATTTTTAGGTGCAAAATTGAAAGAGTTATGATTTTTTAAAGGCAAGGAGGAAAAAACAAAAATGCAAAAACGGAAAAACCCTCGGTCCTTAAGGGGTTAAGGACTCATTTCTTCCTCCTCGCTTTCAAAAAACTCTTTTATGTTTTCATCCACAGACGAGTATGAGGGCTTGTTTTTTGCGCAACCAGTTATCCTTTGTAATGACATCACTAATTTTACCATAAAATGTATAGCGCAACCAAAAAAAAATACTATTTGTGTGGGGGAGATTGAAAAGAAAACAGCAATTTTCCAAATTTTTGAGGAGACCATATAGTGGCTGAATGACACAGCATGGAGGTGGTGGCAGCATGAGGAGACCATATAGTGGCTGAATGACACAGCGTGTAGGTGGCAGAAGCATGATGAGACCATATTGTGGCTGAATGACACAGCCTGGAGGTGGCAGAAGCATGAGGAGACCATAAAGTGGCTGAATGACACAGCCTGGAGGTGGTGGAAGCATGAGGAGACCATATGGTGGCTGAATGACACAGTGTGGAGGTGGCAGCAGCATGAGGAGACCATATAGTGGCTGAATGACACATCGTGGAGGTAGTGGAAGCATGAGGAATGAGGAGACCATATGGTGGCTGATTGCCACAGCGTGGAGGTGGCTGCAGCATGAGGAGACCACATAGTGGCTGAATGGCACAGCCTGGAGGTGGCAGAAGCATAAGGAGACAATGTGGTGGCTGAATGACACAGCCTGAAGGTGGCGGCAGCATGAGGAGATCATATAGTGGCTGAATGACGTAGCCAGGAGGTGGCAGAAGCATGAGGAGAACATATGGCAGCAGAATGACACAGCCTGAAGGTGGCATCAGCATGAGGAGAACATATACTCGCTGAATGACACAGCCTGGAGGTGGCATCAGCATGAGAAGAACATATGGTAGCAGAATGAGACAGCCTGGAGGTGGCATCAGCATGAGGAGAACATATGGTGGCAGAATGATACAGCCTGGAGGTGGCATCAGCTTGAGGAGAACATATGGTGGCAGAATGACACAGCCTGGAGGTGGCATCAGCATGTGGAGAACATATGTGGCAGAATGAGACAGCCTGGAGGTGGCATCAGCATGAGGAGAACATATGGTGGCAGAGTGATACAGCCTGGAGGTGGCATCAGGAGGACACCATGTAGGTGTACGTACAGCTTACACTTATGAGAGGAGGACTATATGCTCCGCTACAAACTGTATAAGGCTACAAAACAAGTGTGTAGCTTTTGCTGGCCTTTCACAGTAACTAGGCTCAAATTAGTTTAACAGGAAAATATATAAAGGACACCATGTAGGTGTATGTACAGTTTACACTTATGAGAGGAGGACTATGCACTCCACTACGCTCAAAACTGTATTAGACTACAGAAACAAGTGTGTAGCTTTGGGTGGCCTTTCACAGTAACTAAGCCCAAATTAGTTTAACAGGAAAATATATAAAGGACACTACGTAGGTGTACGTACTGTTTACACTTATGAGAGGAGGACTATACACTCCGCTACAAACTGTATAAGGCTACAAAAACAAGTGTGTAGTTTTGGCTGATCTTTCACCGTAAGTAGGCCCAAATTAGTTTGATAGTAAAAAAAAAAAATGTACACCACCTATGTGCGCACATGATCCACTTATGAGAGGACAATACGCTCCACTACGCAACCTGTATTAGGCACTAAAATCAGGTGACAATGGTTTTTATTGCTCAGCCTAACTGGCCCCTATTAGCTTTAGAGTTGTAGTACACACTAGTGGTACAGCACAGAGTCACTGTGTAGTACAGCCCAGTACAGTATTATTATGCACTAATAGCAGGTAACAATGGCTTTTAGTGCTCAGCTTAACTGGCCTCTATAAGCTTTAGAGTTGTTGTACACCCCAATGGCTGTGTAATACACCCAAAAGTGTACTTTCTCTCCCTCTCTCCCTCTCCCTGTGGTGAACCACTGCTGTAAAGCTGTTTTTCTGTGCAGCGCACACATTGCTTTATCTCTCCCTGCAATGAAACGCCCCCTCTGAAATAAAACGCTGGCTGCAAGTTGGCTGCCAATTATAAAGGGCTGTGACATCACAGGGGTGACTGGCTGCTGTTAGGCTGCATGCTGCATGTGATTCATGGTCATCCCACCTACCGCCTTCTCAGAGTTCCTTGCCCCATGTCCTCACATGTGGATCCGCCATTTTAGATGCCCTGGAGCCTGGACCGCACTAATTGGAGTTTAATGAAGCGATTCATTTCATCGAATTGAGGCAAGATTCGGATTTGTTACGAATCAAATTTTTCCTGAAATTCGGAACAAGTTCGGATTCGTCAGATTCGATTCGCTCATCCCTAGTAGCTATGTTAAAGTTTTATGTGCCTAAGTAAAAAAACGTAATTTTAAACCAGATTGAGAGCTGGACAACATCTGAATTAGAGGGGACAGCTAGATTTTACTTTATATTATGATATGAAAACCTTCCACAACCACAGTTTACCGATATTGATCGCACAATCTCCCATGTACTGGAGAATAAACGGTACAAAGTACAGTGCTTGTAAAAAAAAATATGGTAGCTCAAGATCTAAGCATGGATTTCCAACCCCTCCAGAATATCTCTCCTGGTCAAGAATGAGCAGATAATCACACTGGTGGTGGGGAATACATTTAATATGTATTTATGTATGAAGTGATCAATGGGATTCCTAGAGATTGGGGAATTGTCATTGGTGTCAGCACCTCTGGGATGTGCAGATGTGACCTCCTGCTGCAATGCCTCTGCCTGCTGTGAGGCTGAAAGAATAATCACTTCAAGGAAATACTTAGAGAATGGTAGGAGAAAGGTGCAGAATATAAAGAAGAGGGTTATTTAGGGAAAAGCAGCACTGTATAAATGCAGAGACAAAAGGGGTATAGAAAGGAGCAATGACTATTCAATAACACCAAAACTTTGTTCTCAGCGTTTAATACATCATGATAATGACAAAATTATGTGCATACATGCGCTATATATGTTCCAGCTTTGGTCCTATACAGTCTATCACAGCCTGGAGCCCACATCTATATATTTTTATAGACATATCCATCTTAAAATATACAAAAATGTGATGTATTTGAATAATCAATCCAATTGTCACACTGGTGTCCCAAATCTCAGGACCACTGATGGTCATCATTACAGAACCCACAGGGTTCACACTCATCGGGCATCAAAGTCTGTAATGATATGCTATTATACAGTTTATCTCACCACTGCCTCCCTCCTACTGCTCTGCCTGTCAAAAGTGACAGATTAGTTTTGGATGTTCTGTAGTTCTAGCATTTTAGTTATGATAAAGCTATGAGTCACTTCATTATAGCAGATAAATACAATGGACAGAATTGTGAAATAAGTGAATTTAACTAAATCAATGAAATAATTGTTATCACTATTTTTATAAGTATACCTGATTATCATCTGAAGGCAATAATGTATATATAAGTGGACATGTGCAATAGTTGTTTACTAAATGAACTACTTAAAGGGGTTGTAAAGTGAAAGAAACAACCTGGTGTCAAAAAGTATAATAAAGCAACTTACTAATATAATGTTATTAGCCACAGTGCACATATATTTCCATATCATCTGAGCTGTCTGGCTTATAACTGTGAGATAACATCCCACTCTCTGAAAGCAGAAAGCACCCATCCCTGATCTTTCCTCCCCTCCTGTCTTCTGAGGACCATAACATTTATGTGAAGTGAGGGAGCTCATATTACTGCCCATTAGATTTTAAGCCAACAGGAAGCCTTTTATTTTAGATAAGACAACACTGAGTCAGGAGCTCTAAGTGTGACGTGATTTCACAGCTACAAGGGAGAGAGCAAAGCTGATAATGGAACATCTGAGCAGTATGGCTAATACAATTATTTTAATAAGTTGCTCTATTACGCTTACATACACTGGTTGTTTCTTTCGCTGGACAAAGTTGGAATTGGTCATGGTTAGAATTGGTTTTTATACGATTTGTTCTGTATCATTGAACAGTCGTATGATATCTTCCCCATATGTTTTATGGAAAGTGTATTACTTCCTTTTTATGGGCAATCTATTAAAATTAAAGTTTTAGTCTACATTCTGTGATTACGTCTATGGGAGAGCCAGATAGACACACGCGCTGCAGTCGTGTATCGCCTGTTGTCCTATAGATAGTGCATAAAGGGGGCGTGTTGACCACTGCTGCTCCATCCGAGGAGTGATGGTGTTCTGAACAAAAAATTTCAGAACACCAGGGTACCAAACAGAAAAACACTGGGGATACTAGGGTTTGGATCCTCAGCGATTATATACTTATCCCTTATTTTGTGGATAAGGGATAAAATTAACCTCTTGAAGACACAGGGCATACCTGTACGCTCTGTGCCCACTCCCATGCTATGACGCGGGGTCACAAGCTGACCCTGCATCATAGCGGGGTGGTCCTGGCGACTATCAACACCCGGGACCCGTTTCTAATGTCGGACATCACTGATCGCGTTGATGCCTGGCATTAAAGGGGTATTCCAGGAATTTTTTTTATTTGACTATGCTACAGGGGCTGTAAAGTTAGTGAAGTTCATAATATAGTGTCTGTACCTGTGTGTGATGGTTTTCTCACAATTTTTATGTGATTTTCACCCCAATATTTATTTTTAACAGCATACAAAATGACTGTTGTCTCAGATTTTTCTCAGGTTGTATTGCGGCCAAGACCTGACCTCACTAGTCAGCTGATGACAGGGAGTCTGTCTGCTTTAATGGGTGGAGCGATCGCTTGGATGGGAGAGAGATCAATCAGCAACTAATGCAACAGCTATAGGCACCCTGATTGAAAACCACAGGTCTTTTGAATGGGTGCAGCTCAATGGGTGGGGTGGCTGATGTGTGGGAGGGAGGAAAATTGAATTATGGGATTTGTAGGCAAATAAGAAAAACTCAAACAGGAAATATCAGTTCACAAAAAGCTAGCCACAGTGTTATGGTAATCTCACAACATAGCCGTTTATCTCCAAGACAAGCGCAGATCCTTCCTAAGCATGCCCATTACTGTCTGGCAGGTACGTACTAAAATCACATTATGGTGGATAACCCCTTCAACCCCTTTGATCACCGCGCCTAAAATAACTTCAAAAAAACATTCCCGGCAGCTCAGTCGGGCTGATCGGGATCACCGCGGTGTCCTGAATGGCTTACAGGACAGCCCTTATCTGCCTCCTCGCCATCCGATCTCCACTGCGATGCTTTAGCCTGTCTCACCAGGCTGGAGCAATCGAGCACAGATAACACTGATCAATGCTATGCAATGGCATAGCATTGAACAGTGTATGCAATCAGTAGATTGCATGTAATAGTTCCCTATGGGGACTAAAAAATTGGTGTAAAAAAAGTAAAAAAGAAAGTTAATAAATGTGAATTAACCCCTTCCATACTAAAATTTTGAATCACCTCCCTCTTCCCAAATTCAATATAAAAAATATAAATGTCCGAACTATAAAAGTATAAAATTAATGAAACCGCACTGTCAATGACGTATGCGTAAAAAGAATTCCAAAATTGCGTATAATTTGCGAATAAAAAGCGATCAAAAATTCCCAACAAAACAAAAATGGTACCGATAAAAACTACAGACCATGGCGCAAAAAATTAGCCCTCATATAGCCCTGTATGTGGAAAAATTAAAAGTAATAGAGGCAAGAAGATTTTTAAACATACTAATTTTGGTGCATGTAGTTAGAATTTTTTTTAAGTCGTAAAATGAAATAAAACCTACATAAATTGGGTATCCCTGTAACCGTATGGACCTACAGAATAAAGTGCACTGTGTAGAAACGGAATCTACTAAAAAAAAAAAAATAATTACAATTTAAGGGTTATAACTACTGGAGTTCCTCTTTTACTTTTTAAAAAAAATTTCCCCTTAAAAATCTGTACCAATTAAAATTCTTGGTATTTACTCAGTTGACTGTGCACGATCAGGAATGTGATAATTTAATAATTTAGACAATTCCGCACACAGCTATACCACTTATGATCATTTCATTAATTTTAATTTCAAAAATAGAAAAGGGGGAATAATCAAAATTTTCATTGGGGAGGAGAGTTATATTTTAAGCAATTATTTGACTGCTTATATAGATCAGTGTCATGCAATTACATGTGCATCATTACATAATCATGCTCACGTGTGTAACTTCTGTACTGTGTTTTACTCCTGAATTGTGACATAACTGTTTGTATAATTCTTTCTTGCATTGTAAGTTTGTAACCTCTCTGTGCATATTATCCATGTACTCTGACTTCACTGTGTGCATTAGCCGTGAAATGTAACATCACTCTATGGTTTATCCCTGTACTGTGACATCACTGTGTATTATCCTTGTACTGTGGCATCACTGTGTGTATTATCCTTGTACTGTGGCATCACTGTGTATTATCCCTGTTGTGTGATATCACTGTGTGTATTATCCCTGTACTGTGACATCACTGTGTATTATCCCTGTACTGTGACATCATTGTGTATTATCCCTGTACTGTGACATCATTCTGCATTATCCCTGTACTGTGACATCAGTGTGTATTATCCCTGTGCTGTGATAACATTGTTTGTATTATCCCTGTATTGTGACACCACTGTGTGCACTATACTTGTACTGTGACATCACTGTGTATTATCCACGTATTGTGACAACATTGTGTGCATTAGCCCTGCACTGTGACATCACTGTATGCATTATTCCAGAGTAATAAGGAGACCAAAAGAACTACGTGTTTTTCATGTTGTACACTTGGCACTGAAGGTGTGTAACACTCACGTTTCTGAAGACAGGAACTCCGGCGTATGTGGATCCACTGGACCTGTGTGGCAGATGACTCGGACCGTACCAGGGAGCGGAGTCTAAGGTGCCGCTGGTCTTCACCAGAGCCCGCAGCAAAGCAGGATGGGCTTGCTGCTGCAGGCGAAACCCAGGTCGCTACCCCTGGCACGGCTCAACCACACAGGCGGCTGAGGAGATGCAAGGCACAGGAGGGATGAGGCAACTCCTAGTCTGGATAGCAGTAGGTCAGGGCAGGCAGCACAGTAGCGTAGTCAGGACGTAGCAGGAGTTCAGTAGGCAGGCGGCAGAGGAGCAAGGTCATGTTAAAAGAGCAGGAGATCTGATACACAGCAAGGCAATACCAAGGAACGCTTTCTCTTGGGCACAAGGCAACAAAGATCCGGCAGAGAACTGAGGAGGGTGGAGGAATTTATAAACAAGCCACAGGTAGTTACACTAATGAGCGTACTGGCCCTTTAAATCTTAAAGCTTCGGTGCGCGCACGTCCTAAGGGATGGGGACACGCGCGCCGGAGCAGAGAGGTGGAGGCAGAGGCAGGATAAACACCCGCAGAGTGACAGACTGGGGCTCGCATGCGGGCGCGACCCGCGATGCGAGTGCCAGCCCCGTCGGCAGCAGAAGGTAAGGGGACCATGCGCTCACGACCAGCGTGTGAGGCCGGAGAGCATAATGTAACAAGGTGTTTATGGTGGTATGTGCCTACTGTTAGCATTCAAACTACTAGAAGTTATTCATTTATTTTACGATTGTTGAGCATCTTAATTTTCTTTACAGTTTACCAATTTTAAGATAGTAGTGGTATATAGGGGACTCCTAAATAAAAGGCAGCTACCTTATGCAATTCCTAAGGCGAGGGAATTGAATAAGGAAGACACATCCAAAGGAACTCCAAGAAGATCAATCAATATATCTTCTCTCTTTCCATTTCTATATTTAGAGTAGACCAACTACGCCTACTGAAGTAGATTAAACACTTATTTAGGCCGTAGCTATTGAAAGCTAAATTTGTTTGAACCCCTTTAGATAGGGAGAATGGAGACTGTGTCTATACCGAGCCCAGACTTCATGCACCATAGAGCAGCTTCTTGATGTCGGATCGAATAAAAGTTAAGAATAGATGTCTGTAGTTATCTCGATAGTGGTGGAGTATCAACACATATATAAAGCTGCCAGCCAGTTTGAGTTATCCCTATGGCTTCCAATCACTCCTTCATGTGTTCACATTTATTACAGCACCGTGGAATGTCATAATCAATCAGCATGATGAAGTAGAAAGACGGAAGACTGGTTTAGCGTTTAGGTTGAGTGCATTTAATCCACTGGCTGATTAGCTATTTGAGGTGTGAGAGGGTAAACAATGGGAGCGCATTACAGAAACCAGAACGCCACAATCTGACATGTTGACTTATAACGCAACCCACATGGGTATCAGTGACCTATGACAAGTTTATCCGTTCTGCAGGATATTGTATCGTACAACTAAGTGGAATAAATATACCAGATATTTATAGTGACACCGCTGAACAGCTCAGTGGGTTTCTGATGTTCTTCTCCATCTTAAAAATATGCAGATAGAATGTATTTACAGTTATTACTGATGGCACAACATTGCTTCGGTAATATTTTTCACATACCACTTAAATGGATGTGACATTGATATAGATGGTAGATTGTTAAAGCTACTGCATATTTCCATTTTATGGTACTAATAACATGGATAGGCTCTGGTAAAAATGTTCTCTAAGTATTGCATCAATTTTGTACATTGAGGTTGTAAAAAATATTTTATTGAATTTACATGCAAAATAATAAAGCTGAAAAAAATAAAAGAATAAAGTGCAAACTAGATACTGTTTGTCAGAGTGTCAGACATATGAAGATAAAAACAGCACATTGTTGGCACACAAAAAAAACAACAACACTTGATCCATGTAGTTGGCCCTTACATAATTTTATTTTTACCTTAGGATAGATTTATGTTTATCCCAGACAAGCCTAAAATCAATCCAATATGTCTGTAAGAGTGAATTCACATTAACATTGTACCTTCCAAGGCAAAGATATATCGGCATCCTGTCAAAATGTTATGCCAACCTATCCGAGCATAGACAGACACTGGACCCATTTTCTTCAAAGGTCTCAACCTAGTCAGCTGGTATGTGTTCTCAGTCAGACCTTACAGTGCAGCAAACCACACTTTAGAATATGAATACATTTGGACAATGACCCCCGTATATAGGGGGAGATTTAGCAAGGGATTTAGAGCTCTTTTTTGCTTACAAAAGCAATTGCATCTGGGCCTAAGCAATTTTTTGGCTGTATGCAAAAATCTACAAAAGAGCTTACCAAAGTAAATTTCAGTTTTCACTTTGAAGTGGTCAGGGATTTATCAAGTGCGACAGTCGGACAAAAAGTCAAAACAGCCTCCAAAGCAGGGTAAATGTAAGCAAGCCCAGACCTGGCTTACAAAACTTGCTTTGGAGAGCAGGATTTCATATTTCCCGCCAGGAGCCCAGACCACGGCACCCCGCTCTCCTTCTGTGTGTCCCGTCCCCCCCCACCGCCGCCTATCTTTGCCTCGTCGCTGCTCGCAGCAGCCCCCGCTCCACATCTCCCACCCACCAGCTAGCCATTACAGGAGACAGGAGTACAACTCCCAGCATGCCCTGTCAGTGAGGACATGCTGGGAGCTATAGTTGCAACAGCTGGTAGTTGCGGGTGGGTGGCCGGGGAGCGGAGCTGGCCGGCTGCAAGGAATATGAAACTACACTGTAATTTCATATTTCCCGGCATGAGCTGTGATTGGCTGGTCGGTTTCGGCTAATCACAGCTCATGCCAGGAAATATGAAATTACAGCATAGTTTCATATTCCTTGCAGCCGACCAGCTCCGCTCCCCGGCCACCTGCCCGCAACTACCATCTGTTACAACTACAACTCCCAGCATGTCCTCACTGACAGGGCATGCTGGGAGTTGTAGTCCTGTAATGGCTAGCTGGCGAGTGGGAGATCTGGAGCAGGGGCTGCTGCGAGCGGCGAGGCAAAGATAGGCAGCGGAAGGGGATATGTTTATACACGGGAGGAGAGCGGCTGGGGGGGTGTTGGCATAAAGCAGGGGGGGTTGGCAATAAGCAGGGGGGGGATGGTAATAAGTGGGGGGGGGGTCCGCTCCCCCCACCCACAACTACTAGCTGTTGCAACTACAACTCCCAGCATGTCCTCACTGCCATGACTAGAGTTGTAGTTTAGAAACAGCAAGACTCCAGCTGTTGCTAAGTTACAACTTATATCTTTCCTAGACAACCAAAGGCTGTCTGGAAATGATGGGATTGTAGTTTAGCAACAGATGGAGGCTGCCTGTTAGGAGATTATGGGCATTTTCTTTAACTCCTTGGGGACGGAGCCCATTATAACCCTAAGGACGGGAGCATTTTTTGCAATTCTGACCACTGTCACTTTATGCATTAATAACTCTGGGATGCTTTTACTTTTCATTCTGATTCTGAAACTGTTTTTTCGTGACATATTCTACTTTATGTTAGTGGTAAAATTTTGTCGATACTTGCATCATTTCTTGGTGAAAAATTCCAAAATTTGATGAAAAAATAGAAAATTTTGCATTTTTCTAACTTTGAAGCTCTCTGCTTGTAAGGAAAATAAACATTCTAAATAAATAATATTTTGATTCACATATACAATATGTCTACTTTATGTTTGCATCATAAAGTTGACAGGTTTTTTTCTTTTGGAAAACACCAGAGGGCTTCAAAGTTCAGCAGCAATTTTCCAATTTTTCACAAAATTTTCAAAATCGGAAATTTTTAGGGGCCAGTTCAGTTTTGAAGTGGATTTGAAGGGCCTTCATATTAGAAATACCCCATAAATAACCTCATTATAAAAACTGCACCCCTCAAAGTATTCAAAATGACATTCAGTAAGTTTGTTAACCCTTTAGGTGTTTCACAGGAATCGCAGCAAAGTGAAGGAGAAAATTCAAAATCTTAATTTTTTACACTCGCATGTTCTTGTAGACCCAGTTCTTGAAACTTTACAAGGGGTAAAAGGAGAAAAAGCCCCTCAAAATTTGTAACCCAATTTCTCTCGAGTAAGGAAATACCTCATATGTGTATGTCAAGTGTTCGGCCGGCGCAGTAGAGGGCTCAGAAGGGAAGGAGCGACAATGGGATTTTGGAGAGTAAGTTTTGCTGAAATGGTTTTTGGGGGTATGTCGCATTTAGGAAGCCCCTATGGTGCCAGAACAGCAAACAAAAAACACATGGCATACTATTTTGGAAACTCCACCCCTCAAGGCACGTAACAAGGGGTCCGGTGAGCCTTAACACCCCACAGGTGTTTGACGACTTTTCGTTAAATTCGGATGTGTAAATGAAAAAAAAATTTTTTCACTAAAGTGCAGTTTTTTTCCCCAAATTTACCATTTCTTCGAAGGGTAATGGGAGAAAAATCCCCCCAAAATGTGTAATGCAATTTCTCCCGAGTACGGAGATACCCCATATGTGGCCCTAAACTGTTGCCTTGAAATACGACAGGGCTCTGAAGTGAGAGAGCGCCATGCGCATTTGAGGCCTGAATAAGGAATTTGCAGTAGGGGTGGACCCGGTTACAAGGATGGGGCTTGTCTCCACCAAAACCCTACAGCAGTGTCTCCCACAGGGTGCCTCCAGCTGTTGCAAGACTCCCAGCCTGCCAGGACAGTCTATGGCTGTCCGGCAACACTGGGGGTTGTGGTTTTGCTACAGCTGGAGGCGCCGTTTAGGAAACACTGCCGTATGAGACGTTTTTGATTTTTATTGGGGGGGGGGGGGGGGCGATGTGTAAGGGGGTGTATGTGTAGTGTTTTACTTTTTATTATTTGTTAGTGTAGTGTTTTTAGGGTACATTCACACAGGCAGGGGTTCACAGTAAGTTTCCTTGAAGGAAACCCACTGTAAACCCGCCCATGTGAATGTACCCTGTACATTCACATGGGGGGGGGGGGCGCCCCAAGGGGGGGGGGGGCACCCCAAACCTTCAGCTGTGGCAAAATGACAACTCCCAGAATGCACTGACAGACCGTACATGCTGGGAGTTGTAGTTTTACAACAGCTGTAAGCACACTGGTGGGGAACCACTGAGTTAGAAAACAGACTAGCTCAGTGATTCCAACCAATGTGCCTCCAGCTGTTGCAAGACTACAACTCACTGCATGTACGGTCTGTCAGTGCACTATGGGAGTTGTAGTTTTGCAACAGCTGGAGGCACACAGTTTGGAACCACAGACTCTAGCTCAGTGTTTCCCAACCAGTGTGCCTACAGCTGTTGCAAAACTACAATTCCCAGCACGGCCAGACAATCAGGGATGCTGGGCGTGTAGTTCTGCAATATCTGGCCCTTCAGATGTTGCAGAACTACAACTCCCAGCATGTCTGGACAGTCTGGGCATGCTAGGAGTTGTAGTTATGCAACAACTGGGGAAGAACAGTGGCCTCCAAACTGTAGCCCTCCAGATGTTGCAAAACTACAACTCCAAGCATGCCCAGACTGTCCAGGCATGCTGGGAGTTGTAGTTCTGCAACATCTGAAGGGACAGATATTGCAGAACTACACGCCCAGCATCCCTGACTGTCTGGGCATGCTGGGAGTTGTAGTTTTGCAACATCTGGAGGGCTACAGTTTGGAGACCACCATATAGTGGTCTCCAAACTGTGCCACTTCAGATGTTGCAAAACTACAACTCCCAGCAGGCCCAGACAGTCAGTGCATGCTGGGAGTTGTAGTTTTTCAACATCTGGAGGACCACAGTTTAGAGACCACTACACAGTGGTCTCCAAACTGTGACCCTCCAGATGTTGCAAAACTACAACTCCCAGCATGCCCAGACAGCCTTTGGCTGTCTGGGCATGCTGGGAGTTGTAGTTTTGCAGCTTTTAGAAGGCCACAGTGAAGATCACTTATCGCGATCTTCACTGCAGCCTTCTCCGCCGCACTTTCCGGCCGCCGCTCCACCTGCTCGCGCCGCTGCAACGGGATGTCGCCTCCGCTGCCTCCTCTGGTCCGGGTAAGCCGGGCCATGTTCCCCCCCTCGCTGTCCATGTTCCCCCCGCTCTGTACCGACTTCGATCGGTGCGCAGAGCGGGGGGAAATGAACTGTAACCCCCCGCCCCCCTCCTGCCATTGGTGGTCAGCCTGACCGACCAATGGCAGGGAATAGGAGGGGGTGCCACCTCGCTCCTATGCTGTAGAATGATCGGAGCTGGCTCTGACAGCTCCGACCAGTCTTATTTTCCGGGAGATCGGGTCACCAGTGACCTGATTTGCCCGGATCGCGGCAAATCGCAGGTCTGAATTGACCTGCGATTTGCTGCGATCGCCGATATGGGGGGGTCTCAGGACCCCCCTAGGCATTGCCACGGGATGCCTGCTGATAGATATCAGCAGGCATCCCGGTCCGATCACCGCCCGGCGAGCGGCAGTGATCGGAAATGCCGAGGGCGTATGGATACGCCCTCCGTCCTTAAGTGACGGGACGCGAGGGCGTATGCATACGCCCTTCGTCCCCAAGGAGTTAAGGGAGGGCACTATAAATGTACTAACCTATTTTTCATGTTTTTTTGTTATCATTTCAGATCCGTGTATGCAGAGGACTTCTTCGGATTTGGTGGACTACGTCATTGACCAGCGTTTTTTATTTTATTTAATATTAATAAAATGGCAAACGAGGTCTTGTGGGGGAGTGTTTTTTGGAATAAAAGTTTTTAAAAAGTGTTGTGGTTTTTTTTTTGTTTAAATTTACCACATTTATCGAGGTCTACCACGCACCAGCCTATAACACGCACCCTCATTTTACCAAGGATATTTTGGTTTTTTACCCAAATATCCTTGGTAAAATGAGGGTGCGTGTGTGTGCATGTGTATACCCCGATACACTGTTTCTGACCCTGCAGAAGCCCCCAGGAAAGGCAGGGGGAGAGAGGCCGTCGCTGCCTGCTTCTCTCCCCCTGTCTTTCCTTTGGTCTAGAGCCCTGCTGCCGCCGCTTCTCTCCCCCTTGCTATTGGTGCCGCTGACCCTTCTCTCCCCCTGGCTATCGGTGCCGCTGCCCCATTACCGGTGCCGATAGCCAGGAGGAGAGAAGGGGCAGTTGCACCCATTGCTGGCGCCGCTGCCCCGTTGCCTCCCTCATCCCGGGTTGTATAATTACCTGTTGCCGGGGTCGGGTCCGCACTGCTTCTGGCCTCTGGTGTGGTGTCCCCTGTGTCGTTGCTATGCGTTGCACGGCGCGGCGCAATGACGAGTGATGTCACTCGTCATTGTGTCTCGCAGCGCATAGCAACGACGCAGGGGACGCCACACCGGAGGCCAGAAGCAGCGCGGACCCGACCCCGGCAACAGGTACTTATACAACCGGGGATGGGGGAGGCAACGGGGCAGCGGCACTGGCAATGGGTGCCGCTGCCCCTTCTCTCCCCCTCGCTATTGGCGCCGCTGCCACATTGGATAGCCAGGGGGAGGGAAGGGGCAGCGGCGCCGATAGCAAGGGGGAAAGAAGCGGCGGCAGCAGGACTCTAGACCCCAGGACAGGCAGGGGCAGAGAAGCCGGCAGCGACGGCAGGTCTCTGCACCTGCAAAAGCCGCTGCAGTTCATTGATTTAAAGCGCCCCCTTTAAATCATTGAACTGCAGCGGCTTATCGGCGTATAACACGCAGATAGACTTTAGGCTAAAAATTTTAGCCTAAAAAATTTATGTTATACGCCGATAAATACGGTACATTACAGGCTTAGTAGTGGAAGCTGTCTTATAGAATGCTTATCACTAGCCACAAAAACAGCTAGCACTGACCCCCAATTAGTACCCTGGTACCCACCGCCTCAGGGATGTCGGGAAGAGTCGGTACCAACAGGCCCGGAGCATCAAAAATGGCGCTCCTGGGCCTAGGCAGTAACAGGCTAGTGTTATTTAGGTTGGGGAGGGCCAGTAACAATGGTCCTTGCCCACCCTGGTAATGTCAGGCTGTTGCTGTTTAGTTGGTATCTTGCTGAGAATGAAAATATGGGGAACCCACACATTTTTTATTTATTGTTTAATTATTTATGCAAAAAACATGTGGGGGTTTACCTATTTTCATTCTTAGCCAGATACCAACCAAGCAACAACAGCCTGATGTTACCAGGGTGCGTGAGGACCATTGTTACCGGCCCTCCCCAGCCTAAATAACGCCAGCCTGTTACTGCCTAGGCCCAGGAGCGCAAATTTTTTACCCTCCAGGCATGTTGGTACCAGCTCTTCCCGGGATAGCTGTTTTTGTGGCTAGTGCTAATGGATTCCACTACTAAACCTGTTAGGTAAATAAAATAAAAAAAAACCTTTTTAAAAACTTTTATTCCAAAAAACACTCCCCCACAAGTCCTCATTAACCATTTTAGTAATATAAAAAAAAAAGTGGTGTTATGAAGTCATTTAATGGTTTTTGATTATGTGTGCTAAATTTATCAACCCCCTTTCATAGTATGATAAATATGTCACACATAAGCAAAACGAAAGCAAAAAAAAATAAAAAATGCCTACAGAACTTGCTCACCAAAGCAAAAATGATAAATGTCCCCGATAGTTGCTAGCTGACTACATTTGGGCCATTGAAGTAAATGGGGCCTGTCCATGCACTAATACATCTGCATCCCATTTTGACAGATTGCAAGCATATCTGTGCTTCAGCAGGCACAATCATAATGTGAACCATGTGGCCATGTTCACACATCGGAATTTTTACTGATTCCACTGCAGCAGACTCCCATTGAATTAAACGGGATTCTGCTGCACTGTGCACACGGGGGGATTTCCGTGCCACAGGCATTTTCATTGTTTCTGTGGACTCCGCACGAAATGCATAACCGTCTATGAGACAGCGCATTCCTATGCGGTCCTAGCGCCCGCAGTTTGCGGAATGTCCTCCGAAGATTTTCTGTGCTGACATTCCGACGTGTGAACATAGCCTAAGACATCCAGAACTTGTGTTCCGTTCCCTGACATAATTTCAATAGATAACATACAATACTATAGGGTACATGCACACGTACAGAATCATGTGCAGATTTGATAAGCAGGATTTAATGTGTAGGATTTGATGCGCAGGGTTTTCTGCTGCAAATTTCAATGTAAACCAAATGACTGAGCACAGCTTCTAATCTGCAGTTTCAAATCCTGCGCATGAAATCTGGGCAGGATCCTGTACGTGTGAACGTATCCATACAAGGTATATTGTATATACTGCAGAATGCAATACACTATATTTCAAACATAAAAAATTAGAATTAAAGGGGTACTCTGCCCCTAGACATCTTATCCCCTATCCAAAGGATAGGGGATAAGATATCTAATCACAGGGGTCCAGCCACTGGGGACCCCCACGATCTCTCCTGCAGCACCCCTGTAATCTGGTGCATGGAGCGAGCTTTTCTCCGTGCCTGATGATTGGCGATGCAGGGGCCGGAGGATCATGATGTCACGGCCCGCCCCCTCATGACATCACACCTCACCCCCTCAATGCCCCCACCCACTCTTTGGGAGTGGGCATGACCAGATGACAGGGGTGCTGCAGGAGAGATCGCGATCAGACATCTTATCCCCTATCCTTTGGATAGGGGATAAGATGTCTAGGGGCGGAGTACCCCTTTAAAGTGGTTTTCTGGGAGTTATTTATTGATGGCCTATCCTCAGGATACAATACCAATATCATATCTGTGAGGGGGGCAACAACCTGAACCCCTGTGTTTGTCAGAACTATGAAAGAGCTGGAAGCAGACTCCATACATTGTGTAGTGGCCATGCTTGGTTACTACAGCTCAGCTCACAGTCACCCTTAAGGACCCGGGCTTTTTCCATTTTTTCATTTCCAATTTTTCCTCCTTAACTTTAAAAAATCATAACTCTTTAACATTTTCACCTAAAATTCTATATGATAGCTTATTTTTTGCGTCACTAATTCTACTTTGTAATGACATTAGTCATTTTACCCAACAATCTACGGTGAAACGGGAAAAAAAATCAATGTGCGACAAAAAGGGGTTATTCGAGTGTAATAGATGGTGTATAAGACTGTCAGGTTGATACGCACAATGCTTACTCATAGACCTGGCCAGTCGTCAGGCAGGATGTTTACCCTTAGACCTGGCCCCTTCACAGGCAAGATGGTTATGCATGGATTGGTCACCCTTATTGGGCTATTACTCCTGAGACCTCTCGGTTTGTAGTTTAGGGTATGGATGTCAGAACAGTTCGGGTAGTCTTAAGGTAAGTTTCTTGAGACTAGTACTGATTACAGGTAACATGAAAATCATGGTCATGATCTGTCATGTGGTCCAGTTACTCGTATGTCTGAAAGTAGGTTATGCCACATGCAGATTCCTTCAGCACCCTGGTCCCGCCACTGCACGTACCAATGATGGATTGAGTTACTATACTCTAGTAGGTAACGCCTTAATTTGAAATTCCCTCACACTCAGAGTCAAGAGAGCTTATGTCACAGCTTTTAATTCTTACAATACTTTCTTCGGTTCTTCAATATTCTGTTTTCCTATGACACCACCACTATCCTGCCGTTTATTAGGTTTTGCCACTCAGTACTACATCTGTCTCATAATACAGTGAAAACATATTTATCAGGTTACAACATTTCAGTTCACTATCCTCATCAACAGACAGGTAATCCTGTCTATTCATGCTATCATCTAGTCAACCCTCGATCGAGGTTTTTGGGCACAGTTCAACCGCTTTTATTGCTATATAAAGTTGTTTAATAGTTTTCTTGCAGGGCAATTCCTGAAGTAGATTGGTCAAGTATAAGCGGGTAAGTCTTCACAGTTACGTGTGAGCCCTGACCACAAGTATTAAGCCTATCAGGCTATTTGTGGGAGGGGCGTTGGATATATAAGTGCACGCCACCCCCTCCACAGGTGCGTACGGACGTTTAGCAAAATCCACCCTTCCGCCCTTTTCTCTATATGATTATATAGGGTATGCCCTCTAAAGGCTAACCCTCGATCGTTGTTTTTGGGCAAAGTTCAACCGCTATTATTACTATGTAATAGTTTCTTGCAGGGCAATTCCTGAAGTAGATTGGTCAAGTATAAGCGGGTAAGTCTTCACAGTTACGTGTGAGCCCTGACCACAAGTATTAAGCCTATCAGGCTATTTGTGGGAGGGGCGTTGGATATATAAGTGCACGCCACCCCCTCCACAGGTGCGTACGGACGTTTAGCAAAATCCACCCTTCCGCCCTTTTCTCTATATGATTATATAGGGTATGCCCTCTAAAGGCTAACCCTCGATCGTTGTTTTTGGGCAAAGTTCAACCGCTATTATTACTATGTAATAGTTTCTTGCAGGGCAATTCCTGAAGTAGATTGGTCAAGTATAAGCGGGTAAGTCTTCAAGGTTACATGTGAGCCCTGACCACAAACATTTTTACAGGAATCAATGGGTAACATATTTAATTGTATGACATAAGAACAGGTCATGCATTCAGAAATAATTATTATCCTGAAATACAGTATGCTCCTAATGTGTACTACAGACACTAAGTGAAGAAACAGTCAATACATAGAAAAATTATTCACAGGCCGACTATAGCCTGCTTCAGTGAAAAGCGCCTGCTCCTTGGTCTCCCTTCCCCTTTGGCGCATTAAAAGAAGCTAAAAAGACATCTTGGTGAGTGCCTTTACTTTTTTTCTCTCTGAAAATTCAATATATAGATAAAAGGCTATATGTGGATATATGACAACTATACATCAGCCATAGCAATCTTTGACAAACATATGTATTTGTCCCATTCCCTCCAGCTCTATCACAATAAAGGGTTAATATAATAATAATCAAGCAAGATAAAAATGTATTACTTATTAAGAAAAAAATGGGCAAACATTTATTAAAATTAATGAATGGACCAGTCGATTTCTAAAGATAGATCCAGAGAATTACGCACATGCTTCTGGAGTAGCTTATTTCTGTCTAGTAGGGACAGATGCAGGACGTCAATTTCAATCAATCACCGCAAACAGAATTTAAGTCCATGATTACGTTTATAGGCAGCGGTTTATCATCCTGAAAAGATCTCATCCAAAATTTATACAAGACAAATCACCATTTAATTCCTTTGCACTATGGCGCGTTTACGGGTATTACAACTTTGGTGAAGAGAATTCATTTAATTGTGATTTAAAGGCTGTTTGACTATCATAGCCAAAAATCCTAAGACATCATGAATGCTTAAGAGGTAATTTTTGGCTTTAATGGTCGTGCATCCTAGAATCTACACTTCTTCACTTCTCATCCACAATCAATCACCACGGGCTATACAGTGGCCTGGAATTAGATGATCAAATCCTATCCGTGCTCATTGGAAGCCTGCTTGCATAATTACATGAGTATGCTAATGCTGTTTTAATGATCTTTAATGATGTAATAAGGAATAATGGATATTATTTGACAGTTACACAGCCATTAACAAAACATATTAAGAATAAGTGGCATTTCTATCATACACAGTGCGCATACTTTAATCAATTCAGATGTGATTTGCAATAACATGTTACAGAGATGCTAAGTGTTGACTGTAAGCGAATGTTATTTTAACAGAAGATATAGTTTTATGCTGCAATAATTTGCACTGGAAATTTTAGATACAGCCAAAAAGATGGCAAGCTACAACAGAGCACATGCATAAAGCAAGAAAACACATCTAAATTGTCTCAGAAGCTGTATACATTCCTAACCATATAAAAAGTGTAGATGGCTAAATACACTGATACATTATACCCCTAGAAGAAAGAAGTTTCCACATAATCGTATATAGGGGTGCAACTGTCTTTGGTTTTAACAGTGTCCAAAGGCTCCTCTACCATATAAGAACACACTAAAATGATTAAAGGATATTTTAACTTAAAACACTTATCCACTATCCATTGTATAGGCGATAAGGAAAAGATTGAGGGGTGTCTGGTCGCTGCCCCCACCGTGTTCTCAAGAAAAGGGATCAGAGTTGCACCTTGCAAATCACACATGCAGGTCACCATTTCATTCATTGAATATAGGGACGCCAGAGATAGTTGAGCACTGTACTAGGCTTGAGCAGCCTTGCACTTATTTTACCTGCTGCTCCATTCCCAGGGAAGACAAATGTCCCTATTATCAAGATCTGCTGGGACCCACCGTGATCTGACACTTATCCCCTACCCTATGGATAAGTGGTATTTCGAACTATTGGGAGCGATTCTCCGGCTTGTTCTAGTGATCAGTGGGGGTCTGAACTGCCAGACCCTGACCAATCAAAAGGTTTCATGCCTCATCTTTCCATCAAAGTCCACCAGGCTTTCCATAGTGGTCACTTCAAAGTTAGTGGTTTGTGGCAAAACTCATTAGTTTGGCCAGTATGTGGAGATGTCAATATTATCATTCTACAGCATTATGAAAGAAAGAATATGTAAATCAGCTCTCATGTCACCTTATGAGGAGACTTTCCTTAAATCAGTCATTCACTCAAACTAGGAGTCTTGGAAACAAACGTGAAACACTAACTTGAAGGGAAAGCCTCCTTAGAAAAGGTGATGTGGGAGCTGCTTTTCAAATTCTTTCTTCCCAGAATTCCCAGTGTTAATGGCCTAAAAGTCTCCACACATCTATATGACATTCTCCTTAAAGGGGTACTCCACCTCTGTACATCAGGAGTCTGGGCACTGGGACCCCCAGCAATCTTTGGGCTGGCACCCTGGTGTTCTAAACATTTATGTTCAGAACGCTGGGTTCGGGTGCCCCCATGTCTATGGGAGGGGCTGTGGTGAGCGACCACAGCCATCACACCCTCTACCATACATATGAATGGAGGGACCATGACATGACGTTACGAACATGGCTGTCATAAATGTTCAGAATGCCGTGGTGCCGGTCCAGAGATCGCAGCAGCGGCTGCTGTTGTATGTGCCGTATATGCTTTCTTCCATCCACTCTGGTGAGAACCCTGCCCCCTTCGACCGATAATACCACCCTCTTTAGCCAATAATCCCACCTAGTCATAAATATTCATCCACTCTTCCTCAGCATGTCTGTGAAGGGGTGGAGGAATCAGCTGGAGGGGATGGGGTTATTATCCAGAGTAGAAAACTTTGCACATATGGCAGCAGCCGCCTCCAGTGTAGTTAAAAAGTTAAGACTATATTAGCAACATCATAGATATCTCCTGAATGTCTGTGCCGATTTTTACCCGGTAAGAAGCGTTGGAATCAGCATCACCTGCACTATCTACCTGTATATTCAGGTTAGTCCAGGTGACCCTGCTGTCAGTTTCCCTTTAAGGATAAACATTACAAATTGTTTCTACAGTATTATGGCATTCTTAAGAAGAATAAGTAAAAGTAATGAAAGTAAGAAAAGTAATCAAAAATTCCACCCCATAAGATACACCCAAATACCAAAACATGATAAGTAGAAGAGGATAAGAAATCCAATATGCACACTGCAAGCCATTACTATGCACAAAAATATGAGCTTTACCTCCAACAATATGAGGATTTTTGTCTTTAGATGCAGGTCAAGTATTCACTTTTAGTGTGTTATTGTGACATTACATACACAATTCCCTTCACAAAGTGCATATAAAGGCAATTGTTTCATTCAGACCTAGCCCTTTGGCGTGATATCTTCCTCTGCACACTAGTTCTCATTTTGCAATATTACATCATTAATTTTATCTTTCCTGCCTTCTGGATGAGGGTGAGTTTTCAAGGAGTGTTATTAGAAAGATGCGGTGACAGTGCTAGTCTATGTTTAGCCATAGGCTAAAAAGTATTAACCATTGGTTTGGGCAGATTATTAGGTCTGTAAACAAGATTACACCGTATAATATAATTTGTGATACAATAATAAAAGGAAATCAGTCTCATATGAATGTACAGCTTGCCATTTTTTATACTTATATAGGTCCCCTAATATCTCCTACTAACATCAAGAGCTGTTGGAGCTTCAAATGGTATTTCCAGCGAATATGTCATGAAAATTGAATTTTAAACATTTCAGGATTATTGGCTGGGTTTCTGAGATTCAATTGCTTTTTAAGAACATACAGTATGTACAATTTATTTTATTCTACAGATACAATAAATATCAACACTTGAGATCCTCTTAACAGTATTCAATGAAGGTACTTATTTTCTATCCAGGCAGATGTGTGACACATGTAAAATAAGTATAATTACTATTACAAATAAGAATTAGCATTATTAGTATGATGTTATTTACATCTAATCTTAAAAACAGTTCAAAAATAAATCTGCAAAAAATGTATTGGAATGTAATGTTTATGTTATTCAAGTAGACTCCCAATGAGCATGGAGAGGATATAATCTAATAGTAATATAATATAAAATAATGTGCTTTTATGAGTATTACAATTTTTAACAAGAAAATTGACTTGCTGCTTGACTACCATAGACAAAAATCCTTAGACATCACGAATGCTAAAGAGTATATATTTTGCTTTAATGGTCCTGTACACTGTACGCCAGGGATACTCAATTATTTTTAGTGAGGGTCCGCTTATCCAGGTCTGCCATTAGGTAAGGGTCTGAGCTGAAAGCTAAGGCCTGGTTCACACCTAGCATCCATAGTGCCATAAATAAAATTAGCGTCTGAAGTGTGGGGGATCTACTGTTTCCTGTATGACCTGATTACTGCCACATACTGTACCTCTGAACAGGATACTGATATATTACTGCCACAAACTGTGTCCCTGGTATAATACTGCCACACGCTATGCCTCCAAATATAATACTGACAAATATGATGCCCTGAACCGACTAAGTGTACCTCTGTGTGTCTTGAAACAATGAATGATGCCCCTGTGCCCTCTTAATGAATGGTGCCACTGTGTCCCCACAATGAATTATGCCACTGTGCCCCTACATTGACTTATGCCACTGGGCCCCCACATAAACGTTGCCACTGTGAACGCATATGAACTACAACTCCCATCCTGCACAGACAGAAGCTCATGATGGGAGATGTAGTTCTACAACAACTGGAGAGTCACAGGTGGGGAAACAACTTTTGACCTGAGAATTTAAACTCCCAGCCCTAGGTCCCTAATCTGCTCCGGGTCGCAGCTATTCATTTGTATTGGACTCTTAAAGACACCAATACAAATGAATGAGAGGAGAGCTAGCTGGCGGTCCGGATCTTGACTTGACTGGAATTTGAGTTGAGTACCCCTGTGCTGTACACCTTGCTTTTGATGTGATCTGTGTTGGTTGACCACTGCTGGGAGGGTAATAATGGTCTTGAGTATATACCACTTGTAAACAATTGGGGCAATTTTTTTAAATCTGTGCAGAGGAAAAGTCGACCAGTTGCCCATAGCAACCAATTAGAAAGGCCTCTAAAAATGATAGAATCAATCTGATTGGTTTCTATGGGCAACTGGTCAACTTTTCCTCTGCACATGATTTGATAATTCTCCCCAATCTTTCTGAATGTGGATTAGTCTAAACTTTGTGTCATGATACACTTCTACACACATATTGTGAAAATCAGACATTGATTTTGATTTAAAAAATGTAAAAAAACGAATAAAACGTGATCAAAATGTGCCATTAAAAGAAGAATGATCCCGATAAAAACTACAGATCACGGTGCAGAAAATGAGACCTTAAACATCCTTATATGTGAAAAAATAAAAAAGTTATAGGGGTAAAAAAGTTAGAATTTTATAATAAAACTAAACATATGTAAATTGGGTATCATTTTAACGGTATGGACCTACAGAATAAACATAAGGTGTCATTTGTACCAAAAGGTGCAATGGGTAGAAACAAAAGCCCCCAAAAGTAGCAAAATGGTGTTTTGTTTTTTTCAATTGTGCCCTACAAATAATGTTTTTTTTTGTTTGTTTGACTGTACATTTGGAGGTAAAAAGAGTGAAGTCATTACAAAGTACAATTGGTGACGCAAAAAACAAGCCCTCATACTGGTCTTTAGATGGAAAAATTAAAGAGCTATGTCTATTAGAAAGCAAGGAGCAAGAAACAAAACCTCAAAAAAAGAAAGGTCTGGTCCTGAAAGGGTTAAGGACTGGGCTAATTTTCATTTTTAACTTTTACTTTTTCACCTACAGACCCATATGAGTGCTTGTTTTTTTACACAACCAATTTATAATTTATAGAAATTTATAAGAAAACTGAAATTGGGGGGGGGGGGGGGGGTTGGTTTTCATGCAGTGCCCTTTATGGTACAAATCCTACATTCTCTTTATTTTGTAAGTCAAGGACAGGCATTTATCAAGCGATTTAGCTAATTTTTCTTTACTAAAAATGTCGCACCTGTGACTACGCGATTTTTCGTGCGGCATTTTGACTGGAAAGCGAGAAAAGCAAGTTTTCCAAAACTTAACTACGAAGTAATAATTTTAAAATGGACTACAGGTAGTCTGGTATTTATTAACTGCGACAGTCGCAACTGCGCAAAAAAAAGTCGCAACAAGGTTAAAAATTGACTAAATTTACTCCAGCTCAAACATGGAGCAGAAAAAGCTACTACCAAAGTAAAAAAGAAAAAATTGCTTACATGAAAGAAAATTATCAACAGGATGAAACCAGTTGATAAGCAAAAAAAAAACAGTTGATAAGAAAAAAAAAGTAAAGAAAAAAGTACTAAAAAAAGGAATACATAAGCAAAGATTGATAAATGTCCCTCAATGTGATTAAAAACGATATCATATTTGTATAGTTTTTCTGTTATTGTACTATTGAAAAAAAATGCTAACTTTTTAACAAAATTGGTATGCATAACATTTTTTTTTTTATACTGGGATGTATGAGGGCTCATTATTTGTGCTGTGATCTGTAGTTTTTATCGATACCATTTTTGTTTTGAGACTTTTGGATCGCTTCTTAATAATTTTTTTCTGATATATCATGTCAGTTTTGGTGTGTGGTATTTTTTTTACGTTTACGCAGTTTACCGTGCAGCATCATAAACATTATATTTTAATAGTTTAGACATTTCCGCACATGGTAGTACCAAATATGTACATGTTTTCATTTATTTATTTATTTATTTTAAACAGGAAAATAAGGTTGATTTAATTTTATAAACTTTTTTTTATTTTCAGTTTACACTTTTAAAGATTCCATATAGTATTGTACATATAACCTTACTATACAGTCATGGCCATAAATGTTGGCACCCCTGAAATTTTTTCTGGAAAATTAAGTATTTCTCACAGAAAAGGATTGCAGTAACTCATGTTTTGCTATACACATGTGTATTCCCTTTGGGTGAATTGGAACTAAACCAAAAAAGGGAGGAAAAAAAGCAAATTGGACATTTTGTCACACCAAACTCCAAAAATGGTCTGGACAAAATTATTGGCACCTTTCAAAATTGTGGATAAATAAGATTGTTTCAAGCATGTGATGCTCCTTTAAACTCACTATGGGGCAAGTAACAGGGGTGGGCAATATAAAAATCACACCTGAAAGCAAATAAAAAGGAGAAAAGTTCACTTAGTCTTTGCATTGTGTGTCTGTGTGTGCCACACTAAGCATGGGCAACAGAAAGAGGAGAAGAGAACTGTCTGAGGACTTGAGAACCAAAATTGTGAAAAAATACCAACAATCTCAAGGTTACAAGTCCATCTCCAGAGATCTAGATTTGCCTTTGTCCACAGGGCACAACATTATCAAGAAGTTTGCAACCCATGGCACTGTAGCTAATCTCCCTGGGCATGAACGGAAGAGAAAAATTGAAAGGTGTTAATGCAAAGCAGGATAGTCCAAATGGTGGATAAGCAGCCCCAAACAAGTTCCAAAGATATTCAAGCTGCCCTGCAAGTTCAGGGAGCATCAGTATCATTGCAAACTATCTGTCGGCATTTAAATGAAATTAAACGCTATGGCTGGAGACCCAGGAGGACCCCACTGCTGACACAGAGACATAAAAAAGTCAAAATGAACTTGAGTAAGCCAAAATCCTTCTGGGAAAACATTTTGTGTACAGATGAGACCAAGATAGAGCTTTTTGGTAAAGCACATCATTCTACTGTTTACCGAAAATGGAATGAGGCCTACAAAGAAAAGAACACAGTACCTACAGTGAAATATGGTGGAGGTTCAATGATGTTTTGGGGTTGTTTTGTTGCAGTAGAATGATGTGCTTTACCAAAAAGCTCTATCTTGGCACTGGGTGCCTTGAATGTGTGCAAGAAATCTGAGGATTACACATGGATTTTGGGTCGCACTGTACAGCCCAGTGTCAGAAAACTGGGTTTGCATCCGAGATCTTGGGTCTTCCAGCAGGACAATGACCCCAAACATACATCAAAAAGCACCCAGAAATGGATGGAGAGTTCTGAAGTGGCCAGCAATGAGTTCAGATCTACATCCCATTAAACACCTATGGAGATATCTTAAAATTGCTGTTGGGAAAAGATGCCCTTCCAATAAGAGAGACCTGGAGCAGTTTGCAAAGGAAGAGTGGTCCAACATTCCGGCTGAGAGGTGTAAGAAGCTTATTGATGGTTGTAGGAAGCAACTGATTTCAGTTATTTTGTTCCAAAGGGTGTGCAACCAAATATTAAGTTAAGGGGCCAATCATTTTGTCCAGCCCATTTTTGGAGTTTGGTGTGACATTATGTGCAATTTGCTTTTTTGTACTCCCTTTTTTGGTTTAGTTCCAATACACACAAAGGGAATAAACATGTGTATAGCAAAACAGGTGTTACTGCAATCCTTTCCTGTGAGAAATACTTCATTTTCTAGAAAAATTTCAGGGGTGTCAAAATTTATGGCCATGACTGTACATAACGGTTGATATACAAGAAAGCCTGTTCAGTTCTTCTTACCTATAAACCCCTTATCTTATTACTGATGGAGTTGTATCTTATTAATTAACTTACAAGCAGCTAAAATTTAGCATGCACACCCTTTCCACATCTCTGTGGTTGTGCTGAAGTAATAGAAAACTCTGCACATTTCCTATGTATTGGTAAAATGATACAGCATTATTCATCAAATAGAATATTCCCGCTATATCCTTAACAACATGACTTTCTTCACTAAAGTTTATTTAAAATCCTACCTGTTTTTTGTAAAATATAGAATAGAAGTGAAGTCCCTATATCATGCTCTTCTCTCAACTGAGTTAGTACAATTTTACTAGAAAAGGATTGTGGAATGGCAACAACAATCATACAGCGATGGGGGAGCTCATGGCGGAATAAAATATGAATTCTGGTAGATAATGAAACCTACCTGACATCACTAAACACATTCATCTGCTGTTTCAGGAGCACGGCCACCTTGCTTAATAATTCCAGACCCTTCTCCACAGTCAGGGGGCTGTTAGGAGTGAGCAGAGAAAAAGCATTAGCAAAAAAATGGAACTCATCAATAGGCGTGAGGCTTAAATCCCAAAAGAGTTATCACCTTGGCCTTTCAAGATATAAAAGCCATAGCTTGCTATATTCCTGTCACATTGAGAGTGTGATATCTAGAGAATAGGGATCAGGTGCTTGGGAGAACATGATGAATCACCTGAATTTTCCAGCAATAGGACAAAACAATATAGTGTAAATGAAATCCTTAGGAAGTGTGATGTGTCCTCAATCCATCCAAAGATTAACTGATATATATATATATATATATATATATATATATTCCACTGTCATTGTTCCTAAAGTCTCAATATAATCAGATTACTTAAATTCTAAACATATAGATAAATATGACATAAATATGACATTTTATAGATAAATATGACATAGATCGATAAATAGGAAGATTGACAGGTACATGATAAAAAGATAATAGATAGACAGAAAAAAAGACAGATATATAGATAGATAAATATGAGCTAGATAGATAGATACAAACAAAGAATAAGTTGGCCAGCACTATTGATTCCAAACTATTATACGAACCTGGCTTACAGGTGCAGGCTGCTGGGCTAAATATACAGCAACAGGAGAATACAGCAGCACACTGCTAGCACAAAGATATAGATAAAACATGGGTATATAGATACAACATGAGAAGCTATTCAGCTATGGTGCAGTAATGAAATAGTGAGATACTAAGCTTGCATTTGGCGGCCAAATAGCTTGGACCGTCCCACCACGGTAAGGTGAACTCATTGGGGCAGACCCTACACTATGAATATGCCTCTGTGTGAATAGATCAGCAGGCATTGCAGGATCTGGATCATCCAAATCACCTTATATACACCTGATAGAGGTGGGTGGGGTGCAAGAACCAACATGGAGGTAGCCACTCCCCCATATGTATAATACAAACAAAGAATAAGTTGGCCAGCACTATTGATTCCAAACTATTATACGGACCTGGCTTACAGGTGAAGGCTGCTGGGCTAAATATACAGCAACAGGAGAATACAGCAGCACACTGCTAGCACAAAGATATAGATAAAACATGATTATATAGATACAGATACCGTATAATAAATAGATAATAGATAGACATGCTGGGAGTTGTAGTTTTGAAACATCTGGAGGTCCGCAGGTTGAAGACCACTGCCGGGCCTTCGTCATCATCCAGATCCCCCTTTAGTTTTCTACTCACCTCCCCTCGGTGGGAAGGAAGGGTGAGCTGGTCCGGGCCATCTATGCTGCAGGGACCGTACGACGTCGCACAGGGACGTACATGCGCAGGGACATCCCTGTGCATCGTCGTCAAGGTAACGTCACTAGTCCGGGGCCAGCCCGGAGCGGAGAAGAGGGCCTCCCGGTGAAGATGGACAGCCCGCAACGACTAACCCTCCCCACCGGACGGTCCCTGCAGCATAGATGGCCTGGACTAGCTCACCCTTCCTTCCCATCGAGGGGAGGTGAGTAAAAAACTAAAGGGGGGGGGGGTCTGGATGATGATGAAGGCCCGGCAGTGGTCTTCAACCTGCGGACCTCCAGATGTTTCAAAACTAAAACTCCCAGCATGCCCGGACAGCCGATGGCTGTCCGGGCATGCTGAGAGTTGTAGTTTTGCAACATCTGGAGGTCCGCAGGTTGAAGACCACTGAGAAGGGATTGACAGACGGAGAGTTCACTCGAGTATAAGCCGAGGGGGGAGTTTTCAGCGCCAAAAATTGTGCTGAAAGACTCGGCTTATACTCGAGTTTATACGGTATATGTCTTCCTGCTGAACTGTATACACAGCGGTCATTATGCGTTGTGTATACAGTACAGCAACCAGGAAGGCAGGGATGGTAATACATTATCTCTGTACCTCTGCAATACTTGGCATAGACATGAGCATGGGCAGAGTAAATTGCTGACTGCCCAGATGTTTCAATTTTACAGCCAGTCGGCAAGCGGTTAAACATTTTCTTCTATACTTTCCATACCCTTAATTTTCCTTGTATCTTGTGATATCTGTTGCTTTCCATAACGTTATAGTTTTCATGTTATATAAAAGAAACAAGCGATAAATTCCTCTCTGTTATATCTGTACATACATTTTGTATGATTCTCCGTATTACTCATTCTGTCTCACTAGATACAATCCACACCCCCCCCCCCCCCCCAATGATCTTTTTTTTTTTTTCCCTTTCATGTTAATTAAAGCTTTTCTTTTCACACTGTTATTGTGTCAATGGCTCCTGCCTGGCATTTCCCCATTAGACCATTATTGTTCCACCAACTCCCTGCTTGGCCTGGCATTGACAAGACAAGAATACGTTTAAGTAGGAGTGTAGAGCAGCTGCAAACTCTTCATGCTCATTTACGCTTTCTTCCAGCCTTCATGGAGTTAAAAAAAATAAAAAAGACTAAATGCATGGATTATAAAATGGAGGGAATATTGTATTTATTATTTTGTTCTAACAGGAATAAGGGGTTTATTTTTACACTCAGTGGGTGAGGAAGCAATTGCAAAGCGGAACGCAGCGATGGAGGGTCAAATCCCAGCGGTTTGCACAAAAGGAACTTGAAAAGGCATTCACTGCTTGCAGATTGACGTCACACGTTATCTGTATGGAATAGATATATGGAATTAGCAGGAAAAAAAATACAGGCAATTCAACTCCAGCCTTGGTGGCCTTATGTCTGAAAATAGCGACATTTCTGCCCTGCCCTGTGATCTTCTAGGCTACATGCTCACTAAGTAGCAGCCCGCAGGTAATTATTGTGTAAACAACAGCTCATTGGAAGCATGAAATGAGTGTCCGCCATTGCGCAATGTTCTAGAGCTTTCTATCTCAATTGTTAGACTAAATATTATTTCTAAATTGAACGGTGCAGAGCTAGCGGGCAATTTATAGCAGACAAATTATGTCATTTTCGGCTGCTATCCTTTCCTCTAACAAGCATTTCCCAGAAACCATTTTGTGCTTCCACTAAGAAACACTAGAGACTAAACTGAACAAATGTAGATGTGTCTTTTCTTATAGCAATACTGGTCCAAAATGGGGGGGGGGGGGGGGGGGGACACGGGACACACAATATCATCTCAGTTAGAAAAGTTCAGTCTAGGTCACATAATATAACCAGCCTGCATTCCCACAAAATGATACAATGCTCACTGTCAGTTCTACTATATAGCATATATCTAAGCAATTGGTTTGAAGGGATTATAGCTGCATATAATAACTATTGCTTGGGGGGAAGGAGATAAACCCCTGCTAATGGTATTCTTAATCCTGTATATGAAAAATAATATGTTAAAGCATAAATCCAGTGATGCTCAGGCGGCAGGATATCTTTTTAAAGTTTCCCAGAAAGTAGTCCAGTATCAATCGCCCGCAGCACTGTCCCCACACCTGCCTCTGTCTGTCTCCCGGAGTCTTCTGCACTGATCTGCCTTCCAGCAGATCGCCGATAATACTGATCAGTGCTATGCCCTATGCACAGTATTAGCAATCTAATGATTGCTATAAATAGTCCCATATGTGTAAAATAAATTTAAAAAAAGTTTTTAAAAAAGTGAAAAAGCCACTCCCCCAATAAAGTTTTAAATCACCCCTTTTCCCCATATTAATACAAAAAAGATAAAAAAAACTATAAATTATAAACATATTTGGTATCATTGCATGAATAAATGTCCAAACTATAAAAATATAATGTTAATGATCCCCTACGGTGAACGGCGTAAATGTAAAAAAAAAATTTCAAAAATGTCTGCTTTTTTGTCACATCAAACTGCAAAAATTTTTAATAAGTACCAAAACAAACTACAAACTACAAAAAATTAGCTCTCACTCATCCCTGAATATGGAAAAATAAGAAAGTTACAGGTGGTCAAAATAGGGCAATTTTAAACATACTGATTTCATAAAAAAAAAAAAAGTTTGCGATTTTTTAAAAGCAGTACAAAAATAGAAATGTATGTAACCATGGGTATCAATTGAATCGTATTGACCCAGAGATTAAAGAAAACATGTAATTTTTACCGTAAAGTATACAGCGTGAAAACAAAAACCCCAAATTTGCAAAATTATGATTTTCCTTTAGATTTCCTTACACAAAAAATTATTTTTTGGGTTTAACATACATTTTAGGGTAAAATGAGTGATGTCATTACAAAGTACAAGTGATCATGCAAAAAACATGCCCTCATATGGGTCTGTGAATAGAAATTTAAAAGAGTTATGAATTTTAGAAGGCGAGGAAGAAAAATAAGTGCAAAAATAAAATTGGCTGTGTCCCTAAGGTGAAAATGGACTAAGTCCTTAAGGGGTTAAAAGTCAGAGACCTTCCTGAGACTTGCTGGATTTGCCAGAGGTCCCATAGACTTGAATGGGACTTCTGACAATATACAAATTGCAATAGTCTCAGGGAAGTATGGGGCTCTGAAGTTGCCTGGGAATTTTAAAAGTATATTGTAATGTCCGTTTATTTGTTTGTTTTCTGTTTAGGTGTATATTCACACACTAGTTTGTTCAGAGCAGTTTGCTATTCTACCTGGATAGGGAATAGTTAATGCTCTGAACGAATGAGAACTCGGGTGGAGTTATTTAGACAGAGTTCTCCTGAATTCTGGTGCTGGTTATTGAGTACAATACTACTACGTCTGTTTGTGCTATATTCTGACTATGTCTGCTTAAGCATTTACCTTGTATTTATCTTGTCTTTTTATGTTTTTAGGCATGGTTATATAGCATGCTCCTTGTATTTTAGTCTGTTTTACATTAGTCGGTTTTAGGATTATGTTTGTTCCTTCTACTTTTTCTGTGATCACACTGTGTCTGAGTCTAGCTTGTACCCTGTGCTCTGTATGTTATATTCCTGTTTGGTATCCTGGAGTCTATTCAGACTCATCCGGTTCTAGTCTTGTGTTTCATGTATTATATTTCTGTTTCCTACTTGGTCAGCATTTTGTCCACACGGTGGAGTGTGTCTGCTGGCCAGTAGCCTATTTGGCTTTATTATTAATGGCTACTCCTATAGTGGAGTGGGGAGTCCAGTTTGTATGTTCTGTGTCCCAGTGTGAACAGTGTCCTATATTTATATCCTGTTTGGTTGATCTGATCTTTGTCCTTTGTACTTGTACCTGTTTGTGAATAGTGTTGCTCGCGAATATTCGCAATGCAAATTTTATTAGCGAATATCGCATATTCGCGAATTTGCGAACATTTGCGAATATAGCACTATATATTCATAATTACGAATATTGTTTTTTTTGTTTTATTTTTTTTTCACAGTACACATCCCAGTGATCATCCCTCTCTGCTTCCAGCTTGTGTGGTCTAAAGAAGGCTCTAATACTACTGTGTGAGACTGGCGTACGAATTTTCGCATATGGGAAAATTTGCATATTCGCATATGTGAAAATATAACGCAAATATTACGAATATGCCAATTTAACGAATATATGACGAATATTCGTCCATATATTTGTGAAATATCGCGAATTCGAATATGGCCTATGCTGCTCAACACAATTTGTGAACAGTGTTCTATTTTACCTGTTCAGTTTAGTGTTTTGGCTCTCAGTTCTTCTGTTTATCCCCTTCATCTCCTGGATTCTGATGTATACTCATATCATGCCTAGTATTGTTCATTTTGTCATGTCTACAGTTTATCTGATATCCAGTTTATCAACTGTTGGTTAATTCACTATATTCTGCTCTGTTTGTGAGTTTATATTCTGTCCTGTTAGTATTTTTATTCTGTCTGGTATATCTGGTTGTCTATTAGTTTTCTGTTTCTGTTCTGGTCGACTATGTATATTATGTGTTTTTACGCCACTGCAATTTAGTGCAGGAAGGGACCGACGCCCATTTGTCCATCCACCGGTTAGGGTGGATGGGCAAGTATGCAGGGAGAGACTTTTTAGGGTCAGATAGGGCTCACTCTCCCTGTCCCAAGTCGGTCATGACAGATATCCTGCTGCCGAAGCAGTTGGACATACACTTTAAATGCAAGCAGTATTAACAACCTGTCAACCCCTTTTCAGTGTCTTGTACAATCATACCGGAGAAGAGGATTTCCATCCAACAGCATCCATACATATGTTACCTTATAACAATTAAATCTATTATGTCATATGGGCGTCATATGGCCACTTTGGGCACTCATTCCATAAAACATTAAGTGACTATAAAAGAGTTGATCAAGGTAAATGCTGTAGTATACCAGCTGATCTTTAGGGGTTACAAGAAAGCTGTGTTTAAAGAAGGGACTTTTTTCATGAGAAAACCCCTGTAAGGATGCATTCACAAGTGTGTATTTTTGCTGCTGCATATTTTGCTTATCTGCAGCAAAAAAATGCACATGTGAACATACCCTAAAGCTGATTTCCCACATGTATAGATATTGTTCAACATTAGGGACAATCTGTAATACTTACTCTATATGCAAACCAAATGCTTTACTGTGAAAGCTCAATAACTTGTTGCAACATCCAATAATCAGAAAACTCTTAGTTTATTTTAGCCAGTAACTGGCTATAGGGTTATTGCTGCTTTAAGGTACAAAGCCAATGAATTGAGGGCTTGGGCATGTGCATAGCGACAGGCAGACATGTTTGGCAACGCCAGTTTTCCTGACAGTGACATCACATGACCGAGGTAGTCATGAGTCATGACATTTTGATAGACATGATACAACTACCCAAAGGGCCACACACTGGTTGCATTCATAATCATCACAATTTCTCTACTAAGAGGACCAGCATCAGGGGTAGAAAAAGTGCCATTGGCAATAAGGCTCTTTCCACATCATGCCGGGATATCTATGTTTTTGTGTTTACCAAAAAAAAAAAAAAAAACAGATACATTAGTGGAACAGATCAAGTATGGTCACTATTATCAATAAACAATTAAGTCCTCTGGGCCATTTCACATGTTCATTATTTATCCTCATGTTAATATTATCCCCTGTCCCCTGGACCTATATATGAGTACTAAGTACTCTACCTATAACCATTGTACACCAAAGAAATTGTAGAGCTTACACTTAGATTAGTAAATACAAAATCCAATTTTTATTGTAACATAACATTAAAATACGACATGGAACTTAACAGACATGGTCTACCAATGTATGCAATTGGAGCTTAGGGTCAAGTAAACTTTTATATCGTGCAGCTCTAACCACTGCTTCCGGAACACTATACTCACTTCCGTGCGCTTAGGTGTCACCTGACTTGGCGCGTGCTTCACAGGCCGCCAGAGAATCACGCAATGCACCTCAGCGTCTCTGCGCTACTGCGCATGTCCAAGCTCTATCACAGCTGGACACACGCACAGCGCTTCTAGACCTCCGAGCACATTGCGCTCCCGCTGTATCCTGCGAGTGCGCACACATTGACAAGAAGTGCACCAGTGAACAATGGCTAATGTAAAATATCATATTACTTGTGGGGGAACTGCATTTACCAAAGTGCAAGTGCCTAAATAATCAACATTACAAAACAGTGCATATAAACATATAAAGTTACGGTGCATAATTATTATAAAGTGCATAAGACCCCATATACTCTAGAAACCTAATCAAGATCTTTTGATAAACATTATGGGAATAAGTTGGTAATATAAATCAGCATATTACATGTATCTCTAATTCATCCAAATACATAAATAATTATACTAGAATAACTCCACTATGGGAGAATACATGGATTTTACATAAATAATTTTTGAATAGGAATACAATATATTGGTCATCACATATATATTATACCACTCTCTACCCCATTAATTGAAAATATTATATTTTTACTCGTGTTATATTAAATATCCCCAAAAAATATATCTCCAAATATGGTGACTATGATATAAGGACACCACTATTGGTGTCAAAAGTGCCCAATAATGTGACGTGACCATTACAATAAAGTGCTATGGTGCTAAAAAACACATTGGGGGGAATTTATCATTATTTGTCTATTGTAGACACAGTTCTACCCTTTTACACTTCTTGTCTATTGTACACTCTAGCTCAGAATTTACTAAGCCTGTGCACTCCTTTGATAAATCTTGTGCAAATATAGAATCGCCTCTCCTCCCTCTACCGTACACTCCTTCTCTACCTCACAGGAAAAGTGGACGTAAGGATTTTGTTCTATTGCTGTGAGGTCGGATTCCATTGAGGTTTTTTGTCGATCAGCAAAAATGCCAGAAAAACTGTCCCACCTTTTTCCTGTGTTTCGTCAGTTTTTCTTGTGTTTTTTACTAGCATTTTTGCTGGTGTGTGGAAACAAAAAAATGTACTAAACTTTTAGTTTTTTTTTCTTTGAAATTTAGATACGTGAATGCAGAGGACTATGTCAGATTTGGTGGATTGCGACGATGAACAGCGTTTAAAAAAAATGTCAATAAAAGGGTTAACGAGGGCTGTGGGGGGGAGTGTTTTTTTAAATAAAAATTTTTTTTCAATGTGTTGTGTCTTTTATAATTGAATTTTCAGGCTTAGTAATGGAAGGTGTCCTATAGACAGAATCCATTACCAAGCCGGGGCTTAGCATTAGCCCCCAAAAAGCTAGCGCTAACCTCCAAATATTACCCCGGTACCCACCGCCACAGGGGTGCCGGGAAGAGGCCCGAAGCGTCAAAAATGGTGCTCCTGGGCCTAGGCGGTAACAGGCTGGCGTTATTTAGGCTGGGGAGGGCCAGTAACAATGGTCGTCCACCCTGGTAACGTCAGGCTGTTGCTGCTTGGTTGGTATCTGGCAGATACTGAAAAAATGAGGGAACCACACCCTTTTATTTATTTATAAAAAAAAAAAAACGCATAGGGTTCCCCCTATTTTCAGTATCAGCCAGGTACCAACCAAGCAGCAACAGCCTGACGTTACCAGGGTGGGTGACCATTGTTACTGGCCCTCCCCAGCCTAAATAACGCCAGCCTGTTACCGCCTAGGCCCAGGAGCACCATTTTTGACACTCTGGGCCTGTTGGTACCGGCTCTTCCCGGCACCCCTGTGGCGGTGAGTACAGGGGTAATAATTGAGGGTTAGCGCTAGCTGTTTTTGGGGCTTAACGCTAAGCCCTGGCATAGTAATGGATTCTGTCTATAAGACAGCTTCCACTACTAACCCTGAAAATTCAATTATAAAAAACACGGACACATTGAAAAAAAATATGTATTGAAAAAAACACTCCCCCACAGCCCTCGTTAACCATTTTATTGAAATAATAAATTAAAAAAAACGCTGGTCATCGTCGCAGTCCTCCGAATCCGACTTAGTCCTCCGCATTCACGTATCTGAAATGAGATGAAAAGAAAAACAAGAAATATAGGTTAGTACATTTTTTTTGCTCTCCCCTGGGAAGAGCGCACATAAGGCAGCGTGTTCCTAAACAGTGAGCCTCCGATTGTTGCTAAACTACAACTCCCATCATGGGGGGCTGTAGCTAAGCAACAGCTGGAGGCACACTGGTTGCAAAACACTGAGAGTTTGTTACTTAACTCAGTGTTTCCCAACCCGTGCACCTCCAGCTGTTGCAAAACTACAACTCCCAGCATGTACGGTTTGTCAGTGCATGCTGGGAGTTAAAGTTTTGCAACAGCTGGAGGCACACAGGTAGGAAAACACTGAGTAAGCAAACAGACAGTGTTTCCCAACTAGCGTGCCTCCAGTTGTTGCAAAACTGAGAGTTGTAGCTTTGCAACAACTGGAGGAGAACAGTTTGGAGACCACTGTGTAGTGGTGTCCAAACCGTAGTCCTCCAGATGTTGCAAAACTTCAACTCTCAGCATGTCCAGACTGCCAAGGCATGCTGGGAATTGTAGTTCGGCGACATCTGAAGGACCAAGGTTACAGAACTACAACTCCCAGCATGCCTGGACTGTCTGGGCATGCTGGGAGTTGTAGTCTCCAAACTGCGGCCCTCCAGATGTTGCAAAACTACAACTCTCAGCATGCCCAGACAGCCAAAGGCTGTCTGGGCATGCTGGGAGTTGTAGTTTTTAAACTACCAGAAGCAGCAGTGAAGAGCTTCATCGCTGCCTCTGATTCAGATGCCGCCGCTGCCGCCTCCAGTTACCCGCCACCGCCAACCCGTGTGTCTCCATCTGTTCAATAAGTGCCGTAGTCCCCGCCGCAGCTCTCGGCGTCATCTTCCCCTGCTGGTACATGCGGCTATATCGCGCTGCCACCGGCTTCTATATACAGTACACTGTCATAATTCATAATCCCCGCCAGGAGATGGGAGCTCTGATTGGTGGATAGCTATTGACTAATCAGAGCTCTCCTCTCCCGGCGGCGGGGATTATGAATTATGACAGCTGTATATAAAAGCCGGTGGCAGCGCGATGTAGCCGCATGTACCGCCGACTTTTACAGTTAATAAATGCGGATCGCAGCGGGTCTCTGGAGAATGACCGATGCGATCTGCACCTCAGCCCCTGGACTACAACTCCCATCATGGGCAGAGTCTGTCCATGATGGGAGTAGTAGTTCTAAATGTCCCACAGCCAGGGGATGTGCAAGTGCCATCCCTCAGCGTTGCAGTACTACAACTACTCCCATCATGGGGCAGACTCTGTCCCATGATGGGAGTAGTAGTCCAAGGGTAGAGGGGCAGATTGCAGCAGATCATTCTCCAGAGACCTGCTGCGATCCGCATTTATTAACTATAGAAGTCAGCGGCACATGCGTCTACACTGCGCTGCCCGCAGGCTCCTATATAAAGCTCTTATAAGTCATAATCCTCGCCGGGAGAGTGGAGCTCTAATTGGTTAATAGCTATCCACCAATCAGAGTTCCCCTCTACCGGTGGCGGGGATTATGAATTATGACAGCTGTATACAGGAGCCGGTGACAGCGCAGTGGAGCCGCATGTACCGCTGACTTTTACAGTTAATAAATGCGGATTGCAGCGGGTCTCTAGAGAATGACCCGGTGCGATTTGCACCTCAGCCCCTGGACTACAACTCCCATCATGGGCAGAGTCTGTCCCATGATGGGAGTAGCAGTCCTCACTGTGCGAAAATAGACACTTTTGCTTTTGGTACGTGTCCTCCAAGGTGGTGTATATTTGCGCAAGAAAATGCGTTTGCGCATTTTTTTTTGCTCAAAAAAACAAAACAACGCAGTTAGTAAATTGATTCTACAGTAGAAAATGCCCTATGGTATAATTAACCGTAGACAAGGGGATGAAAAGGTCTATCAAAATTTATGCAAAAAAACACTTGCGCTTTTTTTTGCGCAAAAGAAATTGACACAAAATAGCTCTATATACAATGATAAATTCCCCCCATTGTGACTATCACTACAATCCATTTCACTACAAAAAAAAAACCATGACCAACACCCCCCTTTTTTTTAGTATTCCGCTCCGAAACCCCACATCCCCACACCCCACCTCTATTACCGCCTGCACACATAAAATTGTAAAGATGCAAGTAGCAATTCTTTTGTTCCCTTGTATGTCATTTTATAATCTTCACATTGTGACGTGTTCCCTGAGATGCCACAATATATCAGGGTGTCCCAACATTTCCTACTAAAATCAAATGAAAAGACAAACAAAAATTAAAGGGGTATTCCAGGATTTTTTTTATTTGACTGTGCTACAGGGGCTGTAAAGTTAGTGTAGTCCATAATATAGTGTCTGTACCTGTGTGTGAAGGTTTTTTCACAATTCTTATGTGATTTTTCCCCCAATATTTATTTTTAACAGCATATCAGTTGTCTAAGATTTTTCCCAGGTTGCAATGCGTCCGAGACCTGACTCACTAGTCAGCTGATGACAGGGAGCCTGTCTGCTTCAATGGGTGGAGCGATCGCTTGGTGGGATAGAGATCAATCTGCAACTAATGCAACAGCTGTAGGCACCCTGATTGAAAACCACAGGTCTTTTGAATGGATGCAGCTCATTTATGTTTCAATGGGTGGGGTGGCTGATGTGTGGGTGGGAGGAAAATGGAATTATCGGATTTGTATGCAAAAGGAAAAACTCAAACAGTTCAAAAAAAGCTAGTCACAGTTTTATGGTAATCTCACAACATAGCCATTTAGCCCCAAGACAAGCGCAGATCCTTCCTAAGCATGTCCATTACTGTCTGGCAGGTACGTACTAAAATCACCTTATGGTGGAGAACCCCTTTAAAATCACAGCAGATGGAAATTATACCTATTTACAGAAATGGAGCAAAGCTTATCAGCTTGTTGAGGCCTACAGGGGCCATCGTACCTAGAGTAACTATCTAACAGGTTTCTTTTTGTGATAAAATCCTCTTCACATTAGCCCCCCCTGATGCCTCAGTGCACCCTCTCGATACCACTGATCTGCAAAAATTTCGGATCAGAATTGTAAGCTAGTTTAAAATGTCTTGGTAGGGTTTTTAACAGGGTCAAGTCAGATATATCAGTTGCTGCCTTGATGTCCATCACTTGTTTCCTAGTGCGAATCCTCAGCACTCTTGAGGTTAGCCCTATAGAAAGTTTTGGGCAGCTGCAAGTCGCATAATAAATGACATTAGTGCTGCTACATGAGATGTATTGCTTAACTCTCTATCTCCTTTTGTTGTTCAAAATATATCTGCTCTCACAATATTTTGGCAGGCCTGACAATCACCACAGGGAAAACAGCCAGTTCTAAATTTTGTTACCCCAAATGGGTTTTTAACTTTTTTTTACATAATGGCTATGCACTAGGGAATCTTTTAAATTCTTCCCCCTCCTTGCAGTCATAGAAATATCCTTTGTTATTATAGGCGCCAGGATTGGGTCTGTTTACAGGACTCTCCAATGTTTTGTTAATGCCTCTCTTATTGTTCTCCACTGACAATTGAATGTAGTAATAAATCTTGTTTTTTTTATTGCCCTTTTGTTTCCTTTATTAGTTAATAGATCTTCTCTTTTAGTGTATTTGGCCCTATGATATGCCCTTTTTATAGAGCGTTCCATTAGATCCTTACTTTGACATTCAAATGCCTCACCCGTGGAGCAGATCCTCCTCATTCGCAAAAACTGATCAACGGGAACGGCTCTTATCGTGGAATCCAAGTGGGCAGACGTAGAGTGAAAAACATCAGTCACCAGTGAACCATCAGATGACTTTTAAATCTGTATATCCAAATAACTCCATCACTTCAGAACTGTGCTTATATGTAAGTTTGATATTCATCTTAAAAATAAAACATAATCTATATAACAAATCATACTGCACATGGTGCATGCTCTGCACCCCACCGCACACAAACACCCCCCTCTCCCAATACCCCAGGAAGAGGTTGGCGTATGATGGGGCGCAGGCTGCCCCCATGGCAGTGCCACGCTTCTGTAAATAAAAATTGCCCTGAAACGTAAAAAATTATGAGTAAGAATAAACTTTAACTAAATCAAAATTAATCAGCAGGTATCGGCATCCCAACTACTCGAGTCCAAAAAGAACCGCACAGCCTCCAGCCCATCTTTGTGTCCTATACATGTGTATAACACTTCCACATCGGCCGTGACAAAAATCATATCTGGCTCCATAAAAACCCCATTGATTCGCCTAAGGACATCCGTCATGCTTTTGACAAATGACGGTAGACTCTCTACTAGTGGTTTTAAATAGTAATCTATGAACTTATAGACGGGATCACTAGGTCCGTCTATCGCCGACACTATCGGGTGTCCTGGCGGATCAACCGGATTTTTGTGTATCTTTGGAATCATATTACAAGTGGTGACCTGCGGGTAAGATATTAATAACCCTTATATAACTTTATATAATGTTTAGTAATTATACCATCCCTAAATGCCACTTCCACAATCTCAAATAGTTCTCTTGAAAATTTGGCCAGTGGATATAAGGAAGCTTTTCATATGCCGTTTTGTCTCTTAGCTGTCTGGAGGCCTCATGTTCGTACATTGCAATTGGCCAAATAACGACGTTTCCCCCCTTGTCCACCTGCTTTATCACTACATCATCAAATGATTGCAATTCCACCAATGCATTATGCTGTTGTTTTGTCATGTTGTCATGTGTTATTTTAGTAGAAATTGTTTTTAATTCTTCTGTTACCAATTTAGTGAAAATATCTACAGCAGGACAAGGGGAAAGCTTTGTTGACTTAGGCATTATATTCTGTGCAAATATTTCCTGCATTCCCTGTAGAGGATGAGGATATTAAAAAGAAATGGGAGGACCTAGCTACCTAATATGCCAAAGGCTTTATGCAGTTAATTGTAAAGTTGAATGCTACTACTTTAGAAAGCCTAGAGAAAGATCAAGAGAGACATCAAGAGGAAATTAAGAAACAGCTACCCAATGAGGCATTGCAAAGGGTTAATGAGGAGTTAGAGGAACATTTTCAAAAGTGAGAAAAATAAATTAGTTCTGTTAAACAAAAAAAGATACAATGAGATATTCATGATTTTGAGCATGATCACGTTTATAGGTGGAGACAAAATAGGATGAATAATAGGCTAGGTTCTAGATCTAATTTAATATCTAGATCCAGATCCTCATCAGTTTCCTCAAGAGCCTCAGGGGAAGAATTTCAATGTTCTAGAAATACAGGACCCCTAAATGAAAGCCAGGCCCAAATACAAACTCCAAATGTGTGGAGAGATTGCAGTATTGAAAAGCAAAAGAAATCTCCTCTGGGGAAGTCAGATAAAAAGACACGGAATAATGAGGTAATAAATCTCTCTTCACATGTTCTTACCCATGCCCAGTGTACTCTCTTGAGCAAAGGTCTTAGTTTTTCTCCTAGTAATCCTGTTTTTTTTTCTTACAGTATTAAAAGATTTGCACTTTTTCTTACGTAAACTGGTCCTAAAAGGATTACGCAGCAAAAACGAACACATGCATCTTACTACTGAGGAAAGGGAGGCAATAATTATTTTGGAGGAGCTACAGCAGGAACAACAAACAGGTGAGCCCGAAAAAATTTCCACAGAATAAAATGCGTTTTCCACTTGTCCTTTTGTCCTGCTATAGATATTTTCACTAAATTGGTAACAGAAGAATTAAAAACTATTTCTACTAAAATAACACATGACAACACGACAAAACAATAGCGTAATGCGTTGGTGGAATTGCAATCATTTGATGATGTAGTGATAAAGCAGGCGGACAAGGGGGGAAATTTCGTTATTTGGCCACTTACAATGTACGAGCGTGAGGCCTCCAGACAGTTAAGAGACAAAATGACATTTAAAAAGTTTTCTTATAATCCACTGGCCAAAGTTTCAAGAGAACTATTTGAGATTGTAGAGAGTCTACCGTCGTTTGTCAAAGACACGACAGATGTCCTTAGGTCGGATCAATGGGGTTTTTATGGGGCCAGATATGACTCTTGTCACGGCTGACGTGGAAGCGTTATACACATGTATAGGACACGAAGATGGGCTGGAGGCTGTGTGGTTCTTCTTGGACTCAAGTAGTTGGAATGCCGATACTTGACGATTAATTTTGATTTTGTTAAAGCTTATTCTTACTCATAATTTTTTTAATGCTTCGGGACAATTTTTATTTACAGAAGCGTGGCACTGCCATGGGCGCTGCCTTCACCCCATTGTATGACAACCTCTTCCTGGAGTATTGGGAGAGGGGGGGTGTTTATGTGTGGTGGGGCGCGCACCATGTGCAGTGTTGGATTTGTTATATAGACAATGTTTTATTTTTATGGCAGTGTTCTGCGTCCCGACTCGAGGAGTTTATGATGGAACTCAGTAAAAATAAGATGAATATAAAATGTACGTATAAGCACAGTTCCGAAGTGGTGGATTTTTTAGATATACAGATTCAAAAGTCGTCTGATGGTTCAAGGGCGACTGACGTTTTTCGGAAACCGACGTCTACAAATTTGTTGTTGCACTCTATGTCTGCCCACTTGGATTCCACGATAAGAGCCGTTACCGTCGGTCAGTTTTTGCGAATGAGGAGGATCAGCTCCACTGATGAGGCATTCGAACGTCAAAGTAAGGATCTAATGGAACGATTTGTTGTAAGAGACTATTGTAAATGCTGTAATAAATAGGCATATCATAGGGCCAAATACACTAAAATAGAAGATCTATTAACTAATAAATGAAACAAAAGGGCAATAACAAATAACAAAACAAGAGTTATTACTACATTCAATTGTCAGTGGAGAACAATAAGAGATGCATTAACAAAACATTGGAGGGTCCTGTCAACAGACCTAATCCTGGCGCCTCTAATAACATTTCTATGACATGATTTCTATAACATAATATTTCTATGACTGCAAGGAGGGGAAAGAATTTAAAAGATTCCCTAGTGTGTAGCCATTATATAAAAAAAGTTAAAACCCCATTTGAGGTAACAAAATTTAGAACTGACTGTTTTCCCTGTGGTGATTGTTGGGCCTGCCAAAATGTCGCAAGAGCAGATACATTTTGTACAACAAAAGGAGATAGAGAGTTTAGCATCCGGCAATACATATCATGTAGCAGCACTAATGTAATTTATTATGCGACTTGCAGCTACCCAAAACTGTATATAGGGCTAACGTCAAGAGTGCTGAGGATTCGCACTAGAGAACATGTGAGAGATATCAAGGCAGCAACTGATATATCTGATTTAACCATGATAAAAACACTACCAAGACATTTTAAACTTGCTTACAATTCTGATCCGAAATTTTTGCAGATCCGCAGTATAGAGAGGGTGCACTGTGGCATCAGGGGGGGTAATGTGAAGAGGATTTTAGTTACTCTAGGTACGATGGCCCCTTTAGGCCTCAATGAACAGCTAAGCTTTGCTTCATTTTTGTAAATAGGTATAATTTCCATCTGCTGTGATTTTTCTTTTTATTTGATTTTAGTAGGGAATGTGGGGCACCCTGATATATTGTGGCATCTCGGGGAGCAACGGCAAAATGTGAAGATTATGAAATGACATACAAGGGGACAAAAGAATTGCTACTTGCATCTTTACAATTTTATGTGTGCAGGCAGGAATAGGGGTGGGGTGTGGGGATGTGGGGTTTCGGAGGGGAATAAAAAAAAAAGGGAGGGGGGATGTGTGTGTGTTGTGGGGGTTGTTTTTTCATATAGTTTGTAGTGAAATGGATTGTAGTGATAGTCACAATGTGTTTTTTAGCACCATAGCACTTTATTGTAATGGTCACGTCACATTATTGGGCACTTTTGACACCAATAGTGGTGTCCTTATATCATAGTCACCATATTTGGAGATATATTTTTGGGTGATATTTAATATAACATGAGTAGAAATATAATATTTTCAATTAATCGGGTAGACAGTGGTATAAGATATATGTGATGACCAATATATTGTAGTCCTATTCAAAAATGATTTATGTAATATCTTTGTATTGTCCCATAGTGGAGTTATTATAGTATAATTATTTGTGTATTTGGATGAATTAGAGATACATGTAATATGCTGGTTTATATTACCAACTTATTCCCATAATGTTTTACAAAAGATTTTGATTAGGTTTCTAGAGTATAAAGGGTCTTATGTACTTTATAATAATTATATACGTTATATGTTTACATGCACTGTTTTGTAATATTGATTATTAAGCACTTTGGTAAATGCAGTTCCCCCACAAGTAATATGGCATCTTACATAAGCCATTGTTCACTGGTGCACTTCTTGTCAATGTGCATGCACTCGCAGGATACAGCAGGAGCGTGATGTGCTCGGAGGTCTAGAAGCGCTGTGCGCGTGTCCAGCTATGAGAGAGCTGGGACATGCGCCATAGCGCAGAGACGCTGAGGTGCATTGCCTGATTCTCCGTCGGCCTGTGAAGCATGCACCAAGTCAGGTGACACGTAAGCGCACGTAAGTGAGCATAGTGTTCCGGAAGCAGTGGTTAGAGCTGCACAATATAAAAGGGGTAAAAGATGACAGACATATTACAGCTCCCTGAAGAAGGAGATGAAACAGCAGCTATTGGGGTAGTGAAGCGGTGAGGCACCAGTATAATGGGTGAGGAATTCTCTGCACTTTATGTACTCATGCACTTACGTGATATATAGGATTGCTTTAGGTCATTGGGCCTGCCTGCACCTGTATAGGAGTGGGTTCCATTATATCGGAGGCACAAGCAGGGGATAAGTACAAATAGTGTAAGATATCATATTTTCCTGGATAAGGTTGCGATGTGGTAAGGTGCTTTATAATTTAAGATTACTGGACCCTAAGCTCCAATTGTATACATTGGTAGACCTTGTCTGTGAAGTTCCATGTTGTATTTTAATGTTATGTTACAATAAGAATTGGATTTTATATTTACTAATCTAAGTGCAAGCTCTACAATTTCTTTGGTGTAAAAAAGTATGGTCACTAGAAGACTGTGCATGGTTTATTAAAGAGAATGTGTTAGCTGCAATTCACATTCCAAACTGCTGACATTGCTAAATAGCTGTTAGGTAAGGAGACACATGGTATGGTACCTTTCATATATCCGTCTATGCCTTCACAATATAGAAAAATGCTTTTATTCTCTGGTGCTAGGTGTCAAAGAGGTGTTCCCAAGACCTTGAAATGCTGATGGCTGGTACACCTTCTTGCTCCCCCTCCCATCCATTTCACAGCTTGATCAATAATCAGGGTTCAGTTTCCAAAGCTGTTTGGAAACAGGGCTCAGATCCTAGTCGACTGTCAATCAAGCAGACAAAGGAATGAGAGGGGGAGCAAGGAGGCGTTCCAGTCCTTAACACTTTAGGGGAGTGGGAACGCCTCTATGACACCTGGCACCAGAGAAAAAAGGAACTTTTCTAAGGAAAAGCACAGTCTATGGAAGCACAGTGTCTGCTTGCCCTAACAGCTATCTGCCGTTTAGACCATGAACAGCTGACAGATTCCCATTCCCAAAGTCTATGGCCACATCAATCTGCTTATCAAAAATTTTGCAGATCTTAAATTTTCATTGGATTTTTACAGAACTTTATTGTTCACAGTGTAATTTTTCACATTAAAATGATCTGTTTAGAAGGAAAATTTCTGGCCAAATGCCAGAAACATTTCTGACAGAAAATATCTATCTATCTAGTAATTAAATGTTACATTTTACAGTACATCAAATCAATATTTTCAAATATTTTAACATATTTACTGTTTGCCACAGTTTCATGCTTCCCGTGGTGTTCACTGTCCCTTGGTGGGCATAATGAATACATGTCCTAACTCAACACAGATGCGAGTCTCAATCAATTACAATTTTGGTGACACTCTGTAAAAATCTATTTCAGGTACTCACCTGCGAAGGTCAGCATAGATTTCTAAATTTTAGAAAGGCCCCCTTAATGTAGTAATGGAGCAGAATGGATAGGAATTAAGTCTCCAGGGCTATTAGAGGAAAAAAGATCTAGATATGTCATATGGAATTCACATCAAAATACACCCCTATTTCCTTGTCTGCCGCACAGACATAGCAAGAAATAAGAGGTGACAAGCTAAACTGATCCAGGTGACATGATACTTTCATACAAATTAGATCTCAGATTAGCCAATGCACACAAAATGTGTAGAGTCATCACAAGCGAGAACGCGGCTAGGGACATTGAGATGTATTATTCTGTACACATTCTAAATTAGTGGAAATGCTTGCCAGGGAGACAAAAATTTATTTTTCGTTGAAGAATAAATACAAGTATAAAACTAAATTTAAAACTATGTTTTCTTATCATAAGAATTTGTTATTTATTTTTTTGCAAATGTTCAATTTGGACAGAAAAATGCTGTAAGTATGTCAAGTATAGAATGTAATTTTTTTTGCCTGCCTACTTAAAATAGTACAGTGGCTTTTCATGTATTTTTTATTAAACTTAAAGGGGTATTCCGGGCAAAAACAACTTATCCCCTAACCAAAGGATAGGGGATAAGATGTCTGATCGCGGGAGGCCCGCTGCGTGGACCCCCGCGATCTCCCTGCAGCACCCGCCCCCTCCCATAGACATGAATGGAGGGGCGTGGCATTACGTCAGGTCCTTTGGATAGGGGATAAGATGTTTTTGCCCGAAATACCCCTTTAATTCTCATAGGATTTTTTTTAACTTTCTTTAACCCCTTTACTCAATAGCCTGTTTTGACCTTAATGACCAAGGCACATTTTCTAATTTTCTAAATCTAACATGCATCAACTTATTTGGTAATAACTTTGGAATGTTTTCACTTATGAAAGCGATTCTGAGACAGTTTTTTCGTGACATATTGTACTTTGCATTAGTGGTAAATTTTGATTGATATATTTAGCGGTTTTTGTAAAAAAAAAAAAAAAAACTTTTGCAAAAAGAAAGAAAAATTAGCATTTTTCGAGATTTGATATTTTCTGATCGTACGACAAATAGCCATGCCGCACCAAATTAATGATTAGTTCACATCTACAATATGTCTACTTTATGTGTTTAACCCCTTAAGGACTCAGCCCTTTTTTGCAATTCTGACCACTGTCATTTTATGCATTAATAACTCTGGGTTGCTTTCTCCGTTTATTCTGATACCGAGACTGTTTTTTCGTGACATATTCTACTTTAACATAGTGGTAAAATTTTGCATATTTCTAACTTTGAAACTCTCTGCTTGTAAGGAAAATGGATATTCCAAACTAATTTTATATTGACTCACAAATACAATATGTCTACTTTATGTTGGCATCAGAAAGTTGACATGTTTTAACTTTTTGAAGACATTAGAAAGCTTAAAAGTATAGCAGCAATTTTCAAAATTTTCACAAAAATTTCCAAATCTGAATTTTTTGAGGACCAGTTAAGTATGAAGTGGATTTGAGGGGCCTTTCTGTGAGAAATACCTCATAAATGACCCCATTATAGAAACTAAAACTCAAAGTATTCAAAATTACATTCAGAAAGTTTGTTAACCCTTTAGGTTTTTCACAATAATAGCAGCAAAGTGGAGGAGAAAAATCAAAATCTGCATTTTTTTACACTAACATGTTCTTGTAGCCTAATTTTTTTCATTTTTAAAAGTGGGTTAAGGAGAAAAAGTCCCCCATTTGTAGCTCAATTTCACTTGAGTATGGAAATACCTCATATGTTGACATAAAGTGCTCTGCGGGCTCACAACATGGCTCAAGAGGGAAAGAGCAACTGTGGGATTTTTTAAAACAAATTTTCGCTGTCATGGTTTTTGGGGGCCATGTTGCATTTAGCAAGTCCCCAGGGTGCCTGAACAGCAAAGAAAAAAAAACCATATGTCATATTATTTTACAAACTACACCCCTCAAGGAACGTAACAAGGGGTATAGTGAGCCTTAACACCTCACAGGTGTTTGACGACTTTGCGGTGAAGTTGGAAGTGAAAATGGAAAATTAGATTTTTAACACTAAAATGATGGTGTTACCCCAAATTTTTATTTTTAACAAGGGGTAATAGGAGAAATTGGACCCCAAAATTTGAAGCCCAATTTCTCCTGATTAAGAAAACGCCCCATATGTGGATGTTAAGTGCTCTGCTGCCACATTACAGGTCTCAGAACAGAAGGAACGCCATTGGACTTTTGGAGAGTGAATTTTGCTGAAATTGAAGTCGGGGCGATGTGCATTTTCAGACCTCACATGATGCCAGAACAGCAGAAACCCCTCACATGTGACACCATTTTGGAAACTAGACCCCTCCAGGAATGTAACAAGGGTTACAGTGAGTACTTACACCTCACAAGTTTTTCGAACAGTCGGCCGTAAAAGGTAAATAAATGATTTTTAATACTAAATTGCTGGTATTAACAAAACATTTTTTAGTTTCACAAGTAGTAAGAGAAAAACAGCTCCACAACATTTGTAGCCCAATTTCTCCAGAATAATATATACCCCATATATGGCGGTAAAGCACTATGAGGGTGCAAAACAAGGCTTAGAAGTGAGACAGCACCGATGAAATTTGTGGCCTAAAGTGGAGCTTTGCACTGCAATGGTTGAGGTTCTGACAAAATCTTTAAAAAAAGAAACCCCGGCAAGTGACCACAATTTTGAAACTACACCCCTCAAGGAAGGTAACAAGGGGTACAGTGTGTAGTTATACCTCAGGTTTTTTGAACAGTGGGCCGTAAATTGAAAAATTAGATTTTATTACACTATAATGCTGGGGTTACCCAATTTTTTACATTTTAACAAGGGGTAATTGGAAAAACTGGGTTACAAATTTTGGAGGGCTTTCTCTCCTGACTATGGAAACACATCCACATATGGAGAAACATGCTGGGCGGGCGCACAACAAGGCTCAGAAGTAATAGAGGTCTGTTTGCATTTGAGGCCTATGGCATATCAGTAACTGACGGTTACATACATTCAGAGGAAAATACAAAAATGAAACACCCATATGTGACACCATTACAGAAAGTACCCACCCTGAGGAATGGGTATAGGGTTAAAGAGGACATTTTGAATGCATGGGTGTTTCCTAAATTTATTTTCCAGGAATGGATGAAGGGTAGCTTTTGAAAATTGCAATTGTCAACCTATGCTCTGCTTCATCTTTCTGGGAACAACTAACATGTGACTCTGAATTGTCACCTGGAAATAAGACAGAGCTCATGACCGAGAACTCTACGCATTTGAGGCCGATGTTTGTTACGGACCTAACAGTTACATACATTCAGAGGAAAATACAAGAAAGGAGCACCCACATGTGAGCCTATTACAAACAGTACACCCCCTAGGGAAGGTGTATAAGGGTGAAGTGGAGATTTGGAACGCATGGGTGTTCCCTAAATTTATTTTCCAGCAATGGATGAAGTGTACAATTTTAATCCTGATATGCCAATTCCCAGAATGATGACCCAGGGTATAGCCTAAAGTATAAATGATGCCTGCCCCAAACCCTATGCTCTGAATCATCATTCTGGGAATGTGATGTGTGTGGCCGTCCCTAATCTGTTACCTCAAATGCGCACCGAGCTCATGTGGGGAGAGAGTGCTGCGTATTTGAGACAACTGGTACATTGGACTGGTACATTGGAGTATAATTCTGGGGAATTTAAATTAGGGAAAGGAAAAAAAATGTAGTGCTCCATGGAAGTGTGATACTCCCTGAAGCAGTTTTTAATGCAGAGGCCTGGATGATCAGGGCAAGTGTCACACTGAGTGGTGGTGTCCTCCTGAATCCCCCTCCTTGTCACGATTCGGCTGGCTGGAGGTGGATCCTCTGTGCCAGAGAGGGATTGGCGTGGACCGTGTCGGTGGACCGGTTCTAAGTTGCTACTGGTATTCACCAGAGCCCGCCGCAAAGCGGGATGGTCTTGCAGCGGCGGTAGCAACCAGTATCCACCAGCAACGGCTCAACCTCTCTGACTGCTGAAGATAAACGCGGTACAAGGGAGTAGACAAGAGCAAGGTCGGACGTAGCAGAAGGTCAGGGCAGGCAGCAAGGATCGTAGTCGGGGGCAACGGCAGGAGGTCTGGAACACAGGCTAGGAACACACAAGGGAACGCTTTCACTGGCACAATGGCAACAAGATCCGGTGAGGGAGTGCAGGGGAAGTGAGGTATAAGTAGGGAGTGCACAGGTGAAAACACTGATTAGGCCTGCTGCGCCAATCAGCGGCGCAGTGGCCCTTTAAATTGCAGAGACCCGGCGCGCGCGCCCTAAGGAGCGGGGCCGCGCGCGCCGGGACAGGACAGACGGGGAACGGGTCAGGTACGGGAGCCGGGATGCGCATCGCGAGCGGGCGCCTCCTGCGTCGCGAATCGCATCCCGGCTGGGAGTGATATTGCAGCGCACCCGGTCAGCAGGTCTGACCGGGGCGCTGCGAATGAGAGGATGCTGCGAGTGCTCCGGGGAGGAGCGCGGACCCGGAGCGCTCGGCGTAACACTCCTGTGACACACTCTGCATTATTTTCTTGGATCGTCCCTTCTTTCCAGTGTGGGGGACCTCACCTGGAAAGTGTTGGCTGGGGATGACCCGAGGAACTGAAGTTCCAGAGGTGCTCTGACCCGCTCCTTGGCAGTCACCAAAGATGAGGGCCTTTATAACTTCCTCTTGAAACTGCAGGAATGTCCCTGTGTTGCCAGCATGCTGGAACAGTACAAAAGAGTTATACATGGCAACCTGTACCAAGTAGACCGTGACTTTTTTGTACCATTATCATATCTATTGTAGGCCCCAAAAATGAATCACTATGTTTAATAAAATACAAGCATTATGCGTCCACCATGTTGTATGTTCTAAATAGACCACAGTGTATTCTAAAGTTTCATCTCTACAAAAAGTGCCAGTCTGAGAGAATACTTCTTGTCTCCTTAGATATTTATGGCTGTTTAGATAAGACAGATAAGAGGGCTAGTTAGCCAGTCTTGTGAATGTTATTCTGACTAACAATTAATTACCTAGAACAGACACAGAGATTCACACGTCTATGTGAAAGAGACCTCCATGGTATTCTTATCTCTCCAATAAATTTGGATGTCTAGGTAGGCCCCATGATGTCTATGAGAATCAAGGTTTTAATTACTTATATATGTCAAAAATAATCCCTGAACTCATAATATAGTGCTCCATACTTCAAGTGTGGAATGTGGGTTTAAGACCAGTTATTGACAGTTACCCCTTAATGGTAATGATGCTATATGCCTATACAATAGTACCCCCTAGCAAATGGGTAGTTGACATTACACCAACAGGAAAGGCATTATGGGTGATATGCTCAATGTATTCTGGGTATTATAGTGATGTCATAGTCATTACCATATGTACACGCCCGACCTACATTCATTGGGGAATTCCAATTTAGAAGGGTGTTTCTAATTAAAAAGTCTGGTAAACCAGATGTTAGGGACTAGAGAACACACATGAAAGAGGTGCAAAAAGGTGGAAAAGCCATGTGAGATCCCAGCAAGTCGGACTGATCACACGGTACCAGACCAATGGCTATCCATGACGATGAGATGGACCGTTCAGTGTTCCTAAGAGCAGAAGCGAGGTTCTTATGCAGACTTGGTAAGAGATACACACAAATATGGTTTTCCATTTAATTAAGATCAATTTGGATAATGTGGATGGAATTATACCATTTAGATTGGTGAATAAATTAATTAAACAAAATAATTAATTATCTCCATATTGAGATTATAGTTTTAAGATATTGTGAGACTTCATTCTACCTGCAGAAGAATCAAGACTCATTATCTATCAAAGCATGAAATAATTGCTTAGGCATATTGATAGAATTCCTACTCGCCAAAACTAGGTGTTATAAGTATATTTCCCACACAGGAAACTTGTTCCAAGTTCTTCTGCTTCTTGTCTTAATGTCTTACCAAGATCATGTATAGAAAATAGTCCAGAATGGGGCTTCCATGTTTATATCCTTCTTCCATGTTTATATCCTTAGATGGATTTGCCCATTCATGGAGTCATGCGATTTGTAGTTGTTAGAAGGGGGCAGGGAGTGTATTTAGCATTTCATAATGATATGTCTATGATTAGCTATTGCCCACCTTCATATCATAAGGTTTCCTCTTAACACAGTGATATGTAACCTTTTTCTTATATGATATTCCTAACCTAGAAGCTTCTGTTTTATTGTAACACGTTACTTACTACTCACGTGTATTGTTCTACTATATGTAGTCAATTAACAAGCTTGCAATGTTTACTAATATATCTAATTGATATTAATTTGCATATATCATTGTGTTTGTTACTAATTTATGTTTATAACCTTATAACCAATAAATCTGCATACTTTTTTAATACCTGTGTATTATGGTATATTGCAAAACTACATCCTTAAAGGGGTACTCCACACCCCTAGACATCTTATCCCCTATCCAAAGGATAGGGGATAAGATGTCAGATCTCCGGGATTCTGCTGCTGGGGCCCCCCGGGATCTCGGCTGCTGCACCCACCGGTATGGCTTCCCCCTCATACCGGCAGCGCTGGAGGCTTCATATCCCGATCACAATGGCAGACGAGCGTGACGGGGGTTTGCATTGAGGGGGCGGGGCGTGACATCACACGGGGCGGAGTCTTGACGTCACGCTCATCCGCCATTGTGGTCGGGATCCGAAGCCTCCAGCGTTGCCGGTGTGAGGTGAAAGCCATACAGGTGGGTGCGGCAGCCGAGACCCCGGGGGTCCCCAGCAGCGGGACCCCGGCGATCTGACATCTTATCCCCTATCCTTTGGATAGTGGATAAAATGGCTAAGGGTGCGGAGTACTCCTTAAAACATTAATGTCATCCCGTCATAAAAATAACTTGTTGATATCTGAGGAAATAGTCAGACTCAGATGTGAATTGTATTGATTGGCTTCGTCTACAATTTATCAGGTCATAATTTAGATATTTTTAATAATTTTCATTTTTTTTTTTTTTTTTCATAATTAATATTTTTATGACCATAATTCATAATTGAGTTATTACCACACAACACCATGTCCGTGTTTTGTGCATGGCATCATATGGCTTGAGGACTTGATCAGAGAGATCAACTCCCCCATATACTGATTGTCGTCCAGAATACAATCAGGCTTGAGGACCGGTCTCGATGTACCTCACACAGGGACAGGGGTGCTTCCGTTCCCATGAATTGTGGTGAGCATAAGGACATCCCTCTTGTCCTTATACCTGACCAGCAACAGGTTTTCATGGGAAAAGGCACGAGACTCACCCCGGGGGATAGGAGCGTGTAGGGGATGGGGAGGAAGGCCTCTTTGATTCTTCTGGACTGTCCCACAAGCGACCGTAGATCTGGCGGCGAGGGATGTGAAGAGAGGGATACTAGTGTAAAAGTTATCCACGTAAAGGTGGTAACCTTTATCTAGTAATTTTCCTGCTAAAACCCAGAGTGGGGGGACATTCGGGGGGTTCAATACGGGAATTTCGTCCCTCATACACCATAAACTTGCAAGTGTAAAATAAAAATAAAATAAAAAAAAGAAACTTAAAAAAAAAAAAAGAAAAAAAGACTTCTAGCGCCAAAAAAAACCCTGCGCCAAAAAAAAACATTTGCCCAATCAGTGGTGTGCACACTGATTAGCGCTTGGTGGTGGCAGGGGGAGCAGACGTCAGTGGGGCATCTGGCCACTCAGCCCAGAATAGTGGCTGGTGGCACGTACCCAAAAAACAATTAAAACCTAAAAAAAGCACCTGCCTAAACCCCCCAAAAATGCTGATCAGTGATAAATTACTGACAATGGGTGTCACGGACCACCTATAGGTGCAAAAAATGTAATTAAAAAGACGCTTTAATCCCTGAAAAAGCGCCTTCACCACAAAAAAAAACGCTGATCAGTACTACGGGACTGATCAGCAGCGGGTGGGCTTTAGCTAACGGTGGCGGACCGCTATTTTATAGCCACATGTTTAGCAAAAAAAAAAAAGGTCTGCGCCCAAAAAAATGCAGAGGGCAGACTGCAGCGACCCTGTAAGGCCAGGGTCACGCAGCTAAAGGTGCTACGGCTCCGCGGACACCTACAGTATTTACCGGCGATCGGCGCCAAACGCCAATATGGGGCGTCCTCAGGATCCCCCTCGGCACTCTGCCGGCATGCCTGCTGAATGATTGTGGTGAGTGCCGGGGAACGGAATCGCAGCAGATCACAGATATAAGGGACCTCAAGACCCCCATGGGCGATATGCCGGGATGCCTGCTGAACGATATCAGCAGGCATCCCGATCCGGTCCCCACCCAGCGAGCGGCAGGGGACGGAGGAACGCAGGGAGTACCTGTACGCCGAGTCCTTAAGGACTTGGAAACGGGGGTGTATGGGATCGCCCTGCATCCTTAAGGGGTTAAACATCCTGGCACTGGTGTAGAATATAAAACCAAGTCTTATCTTTCATGCACAATGGATCACATTAATTATGTTTTAATATGCCCATGTAATTTAATCTAGGAGGAGAGACAACTTTGGAGTTTAAACAGCTATTAAACCAACACAACGATTCGCAAACGAGTTGATTTGCTCGTATCCAAACATTGTTTGGATGCTGGACATCGCGAAAAGGATTTAAAGTTCATGTTCATTGACCACATCCCCCCCTCTTAAATATGGTGGTGAACATACTAACATTTAAAAAAAATGTGAATTACCATGGATCTATAATCTGAGTTCATTGTAACACAGGGCATTTTAAATGTTACATAATATCCAGTGGCGTGCAATATCTATTGTTAGTATTTAGTGATGCAATATCTAATGTTAGTGTTTAGTGATATATCTTTTGTATGATTTTTTTTTACAGTTTTTTGTATATTTTTATCTATTATATAGATGTTCGGGAGGAGGCAGTGGCATACGTCAGAATAACGCACAAAAATGTTTTCAGACATGTCATCTCATCTCTTTATTACATTTTGGCTCTTCAAGTTGTTCTATATGTGTTTGCTCCATTTTTATAATGGCCTTCTATATGTGTCTATGCCGGATAACCGCATTGGACAGACTCTGTGTTTTTCGTGTTTCTATACCCTGTGGGCGAGAACTCTGATGACCCGTTCGGTGTCCCCCTGCGCAGTGTGTAGTGGGGCCCACAGATCATCGGCAAATCATCCTACATTTTAAAATCTATGTAATGTTCACCATATGCCAATGGTAAATATGGTTGCTTGGTACCTGTTTTCCCCACTGCGCTTGTGCAGGCATGACGGGGATGCGCTTCCATGACTATCTATGATTGGCTGAGCGTATAATGAGCGTGCATGCACAATGGTACACACACCACCATGATGATACACTATCCCGAATGCGGCGTTCTTCGCCACGAGGGACCAGTACATGCAGACAATATGATTGAGGGTGAGTATATGTATGCCACGCCCCCTTCATTTGTATAATTGTATCTATGATATAACGCACCTGATGATAAATGGCAATATTAATGTATATTCTGCATTTTCATGCTTATTGTATGTTTTTAATCACTTTCATTAATGCACTTTACACTTATGTAATGGAACCCTGTATTACTTTTTGTATGGAATCCCTGGAATATGCACTGTATTACATTATATGTTAATGAGCTGATCGCTGATGTATTGGATTCACTTGTATAAATACTTTGTATGGATCACATTTTGTTATGCTTGAAAATGGCTACAAGTGGGTAGCCGAAACGTTGCATAGACATGGGTGAATAAACGACCTTGGTTTTTAACTATATCGGAGTGCTGTTGGATTACTTGAATAGAAGTTTCTTAGGGTCAGTGACCTGGTCCCTTAACCTGGCATCATTCAGCAACCTGCGGTTGTGCTGATTCTCCCTATCTTCTGTATATACATATATATATATATATATATATACATACGAAACGTGTATATGTATGTGTGTATGTTCCAGCACAATCTCCAAATAGCTGAATATATTACCTATATGTCAACTAAATATATAGTAGTGTTAAATCAAACCTAACCCACCCTCTTATGCAAGGGTGTTTTTTTTAAGTTGAAGTCCCATGCAAGTCTATGGGACTTCAGGTGATTCTGATCGTGTTACTCTCGGGGAGCTGAGTTTGGTTGGGGCTGAATAACATCCTACCAACTGTCTGAAAGGTGCATAGAATAGTTGTAGTGGGAGGCGGGATATGAGGATGGGATATGAGGATGGGATATGAGGATGGGATATGAGGATGGAATATGAGGATGGAATATGAGTACAGGATATGAGGACAAGATATGAGGATGAAAATTAGATGGGAATATGAGGACAGGATAGGAGGTGGGATATGGGGACGGGATAGGAGGTCGGGATATGAGGATGGGATATGAGTACAGGATATTAGGAGGGGATATGAGGATGAGATATGAGGACAGATTTGAGAGCATCATTGCTGCTTTTCCTGCCCCAAAAGGTTCATGTAGAAAGAACAGAAGAAGGTTAAAAGCATACGAATCCTGTTATTGCTTGGCAAGTCGGAGATTTAAAAATATGGCTAATAAAGTACAGTGAACAATATTTTCTGACAAACATTTCTAAAACAATCAGAATATTTTCAAGTCAACAATTCTCACAGAATAATTTCTCTATCATTTTCTATCAAAGACATGGCCATTGAAGCCTCCATTGGCATTTGGGACTCCACTACCTTTGAGCTGCTGGTGGCATTAATTTTTATCCATATTTATAATGTTATTAAATAAAGTTATATTTTAATTAACAATTTCTCTAAAAAGGCAAAGATAGGCATGTTTTAGCTACTCATTTTTAAATCTCTATAAAGTTTTTTTTTCCAGGGTATTAAAATGTATGACCTATCTTTAGAATAGGCCATTAATATTAGATTGGTGGTGGTTCAACTCTTTTCAGCCCTGTCAAAAAGCTTTCTGAAGGGGGTGTGGCACTCTGCAAGCTCTGCAGCCTCTTGACTTGAATAGGACTTAGCTGTAATACATAGTACAGGGGCTATAAAAAATGGTGCCTACAAATAAGATCAGATATAAACAATGACGGGGCTGCAGCATTCACCTAGATAGCACGGTGATAGGTCATTGATTTTAATTCCTGGATCTTAAAGTTCTGCTTATGGACTTTGAGGCTCTAAGTCCATTCTGAAGGTTAAACAATGGTTTTTGATCATTTACAGTCAGGGACAAGACTTTTCTGGCTTCCCAACAGTCGGAGGCAGGCATGCCAATGTTCAATAAAATAGGTCAGAGAGTCAAGGATCTACCAAGGGGTAAGTATCTGTCTATGGTCCATTTTCAGCAGTGGCTTGGCCAAAGTTGAATTGCAGAATCAGTAAGTCCTTTTCTAATCAGACTTATACAAAGGTAAAATTAGTTTATAGGTCACAGAGTGAAGGGTTGAATGAGATAATTTATCAGCCAAGACCATTTCAATAAGTATTACATGGAAATATATTAACTAGAGTTTTTATGCTCAGCAATTTTTACATTTCATTTACCAGATTCACTGATTCTGACAAATATGTTTGATGCTGTTACCTGGAAAATACCATTATAAAACTTTCAATCTATTTCCTATAACAAATTGCTTTTACTGTGTTATCTGCAAATATATATATATATATGTGTATATGTTTACTGTCTGAAAGGCAAATTATCTTTTTCATTTGGACATGAAAAATCCCCCTTCACATAAAACATTATAATGGGCTCTAAAAGTAATGGAAACACAACTTGAACCCTGGTTACCTTAGTCCCAACACTGAAAACATGGGTGGAAACGGGTGCTATCCTCCGACAGCTTGACTATGCTTTGTCTACTACCTTTAATGAACACCCCTTCATCCCCTACCTTACACCCCTTTCTGTCACTTTTTAACCCCATTTCTACATTTCTTAATTTTTTCTCTTTTTTTTTGTCATTGTTGTTGTATTTTTTAGTTATTACTTATTGCCAATAAAATAAAGAAATTATCTATTGCTAAATGTTACAAATAAATATAAGAAGCTTTGTAATGTATCTTTCTTATCAGAGAATAATGCCTCTTTCCTTATTTTGTCAGGCTTCTTCTTTACACCCCTCTGCCTCTTAAACTCATCACTCACTCAAGTAGGCCCCGATCTGGATTAGTTCACTGAAGTACTGAAGTATCGAAGAATCAGGTTACAATTGCCTATTTAAATCTATAGAGAGGGGAGAAGTGAGTTTAGAGTAAGTGATATATCTCAACCCAGTGCTTTACTGCTTCTAAGGGTGTGCTATAGAGATATAAGGGTGTGAGATCGCCTCTTCTGTGTGTGCAGTGTGTGGGGAAACTTCATAGAGGCTAGGCTCCACATTAGCTCGGGGACAGAAGAAAATGCAAAATTTAGCCAGCAGAGCTGAAATCTTGTAATACATACCATATAAAAGTTATATAATGGTGGAAATGGTGATCTTCCTTCCATTTTTATCCCCAAGAAATAACAGGTATGCTTTAAGGCACACTGTTTGATAAAGAAATAATTCTAGTTTAGGGAACTTCCCCCACCTACATTCCAACAAAAGTGGTTTGCGGAGCTAATCTCAGTTCAAATTTTTCCAGAATAAAGGCACCTAATAATATTTAAGGGGTATTCCGGTGTGGAAAAAAAAGTTTTCAAATAAAGTGGTGTCAGAAAGTTATACAGATATGTAAAATATTTATATTTAACCCCTTAATGACCACGGACATATATTTACGTCCTGTGGCCGGCTCCCCATCTGTGAAGCGCGCTCAGAAGCTGAGCGCGCTTCATATCTGCGGGGTCCCGGTTGCTATCAGAAACCAGGACCCGCGGCTAATACAGGACATCTCCGATCGGGCTAATGTCCGGTATTAACCCTTTAGATGCTGCGATCAAAGTTGATTGCGGCATCTAAAATGGCAGAATACACTGCCTGTTAGCTCAGCAGAGCTGTTCGGGACCGCCGCGGTGAAATCGTGGCGTCCCGAACAGCTCAGAGGACAGTGGGAGGTGTCTTACCTTCTTCCCGGCTGTCCAATCAGAGTTTGATTGCTCTAAGTCTGAAATCCAAGCTTGAGAAATCAAGCGCAGAAAACATTGATCAATGCATTCCTATGGCAATGCATTGAACAGTGCCTGCAATCAGTATATGCAATGTAACAGCCCCTAGAGGGGGCTATAACACTGCATAAAAAAAGTAAAAAAAAAGTAAATAAATGTGATTTAACCCCTTCCCTAATAAAAATCAGAATCACCCCCTTTTCCCATTTAAAAACGGTCAATGGCGTACGAGCAAATAAATTCCAAAGTCTAAAATAGCGTATTTTTTGTCACTTTTTATACCATAAAAAAAATGAATAAAAAGCAATAAAAAAGTCTGATCAAAACAAAAATGTACGATAAAAACTTCAGATCACGGGACACAAAAAATGAGCCCTCATACCGCCCTGTTTGTGGAAAAATAAAAAAGTTATAGGGGTCAGAAGATGACAATTTTAAACGTATTAATTTTCGTGCATGGAGTTATGTTTTTTTCCAGAAGTTACGACAAAATCAAACCGATATAAGTAGGGTATCATTTTAACTGTATGGACCTACAGAATAAAGATAAGGTGTCATTTTTATTGAAAAATGTACTGCGTAGAAACGGAAGCCCCGAAAATTTACAAAATAGCGGTTTTTTTTTTCCAATTTTGTCTCACAATGAATTTTTTTCCGTTTCGCCGTAGATTTTTGGGTAAAATGACTGACGTCATTATAAAGTAGAATTGGTGGCGCAAAAAAAATTTCATCATATGGATTCTTAGGTGAAAAATTTAAAGGGTTATGATTTTTAAAATGTAAGGAGGAAAAAACGAAAGTGCAAAAACTGGAAAAAGCTTGGTCCTTAAGGGGTTAAAAGTCTTAACCCTTTCAGTACTTATCAGCTGCTGTATGCTCCAGAGGAAGTTGTGTAGTTATTTCTAGTCTGACCACAGTGTTCTCTGCTACCACCTCTGTCCGTGTCAGGAACTGTTCAGAGCAGGAGCAGTTTCTGACACAGACAAAGATGGCAGCAGAGAGCACTGTGGTCAGACTGGAACAAACTACACAACTTCCTTTGGTCATACAGCAGTTGATAAGTACTGGAAGGATTAAGATTTTTTTAATGGAAATCATTTACAAATCTGTATAACTTTCTGGCACCAGTTTACTGATTTTTTTTTTCTCTCCACCGGATTACCCCTTTAATGCACAATATTATGTCTGCTTAAAGGGGTACTCCCCTGGAAAACATTTTTTTTTTACAACTGGTGCCAGAAAGTTAAACACATTTGTAAGATACTTCTATTTTAAAACCTTAACCCTTCCAGTACTTATCAGCTGCTGTTTGCTCCACAGGAAGTTTTTTTCTTTTTTAATTTCCTTTCTGTCTGACCACAGTGCTCTCTGCTGACAACTCTGTCCATTTTAGGAACTGTCCGGAGCAGGATAGGTTTGCTATGGGGATTTGTTCCTACTCTGGACAGTTCCTGACATGGACAGAGGTGTCAGCAGAGAGCACTGTGGTCAGACAGAAAGGAAATTCAAAAAGAAAAGAACTTCCTCTGGAACATACAACAGCTGATAAGTACTGGAAGGGTTAAGATATTTTACTAGAAGTAATTTACAAATGTGTTTAACTTTCTGGCACCAGGTGATAAAAAAAATAAAGGTTTTCCAGTTGAGTACCCTTTAAGTTTTATTCTTGGTCAAGGAAATGTTCTTCATAGCTAGTGTAACACTTATGATGTGATTTCTGTTCTTGCTATTTTTTCAATAAGAACATATGACAGAAGCGATCTGACTTTTTCAGGGGTGGCACTCTGCTTCCCCCCTTTCTTTGTGCCACCTGGGTCCATGGTCGGGCCAGCTCTGCCGCTGCGCAGCTGCTGCTTACTGTTCTAAAGGCGCAGCCCAAGCTGCTTAGTAGCGCAGCGACCACTGCAGCCGGCCCGGGTCTGACGAGGAGAATGTCAGTGACGTCAGTGACTCGTCAGGCCACCACCGGAGAGGAGAAACGCTGCACAGGCCAGGTGGGTGTGTCTGTGTCTCTGTGTGTGTCTGTGTGTCGGGGGGGGGGGGGGCTATGATACCTAATGTGGGGAATCTGCTACCTAATGTGGGGAAACTGCCACCTAATGTGGGAAATCTATGCTGACTAATGTGGGGAATCTATGCTACCTAACGTGGGGAAACTATGCTACCTAATATGGGGAAACTATGCTACCTAATGTGGGGAAACTATGCTACCTACCTAACGTGGGGGAACTGCTGCCTACCTAATGTTTTTTTTGTTTTGTTTTTTTGGGAGGTGGGGGGGGGTGCAGCATTTCACTCTTGGACCCAGGCAGCACAATGTCTTGGGCCTGCACTGCTCCCCCCACTAAACCATAAAAGGGACAATTTTTTTTAAAACATAGCATGAATTTCTATTAATGCCAAGGAGTCAAAATATTATTATCTTCAGACACTTTTACCAAGATAAACCCTCAACTTAATAACCTGCTATTTGATATAATGTAAAAATGTTTTTTTAAGTTAATAAAATACAGCAATTAGAAAGCCTTTCTCCATAACCATGTTCTGCTCCTCTAAGTATAAGAGTTAATGTAGGAAATTGCCTAGGACCTGTAGACAAAAATGTCCATTTCATGAACTGCCCTTCTGTACTATGTAATCTTTCGTCATGCAGTTATACCTATACTACGTGTTGCAACCTACAAGTTCATTTTCCCAAATTTAAACCCCTAACCTCTTTTTCCCACCACACTTAAATGTTTCTACCCACTGTATATCTATAATACTGTACGGTATATAGTGGAGAACAAGGATCTATGCTTATCTTGCGAAGTTTCTGGTCAAAAATGTTACAGCAAGTATTGGACATGTTGTGCTGTCCACCACATGTGTGCATTGGGGACCTATAAAAGAAAGGGCCGATGGTCAGTTGTTTGTGTAAGGCTCCACCAGACTACCAGCTACCAGTTTACAGGAGAAGGAGATGACAAGCACCAGTGTTACCCTAAACAAAGCATGAAGCTATAATGAAATGCCCTTAGTGAGAAGCCAGGAGAAGCAGTAAATAGCAGAGTAGTGCAGTTGTAGTGTCAAAGGAGCCTACTAAGGGTGGGCTTCACAAGTAGGTCTGCAGTTACATAAAAAGAGATGCAGGGAGCCTGTAGATGTGCTGCAGGAGCCAAATATAACTACTCTGAGACAAACTATTGGGTTGAGGTTTCAAGATAAAAAGACCAGCAAGGTCTGATAGCAGGTCGATGGAATGGTATAGAAACTAAAGGGACTTTGGAATCATTTATTGCCCGATCAGTCTGGGCTGTGGGTGTGCCAACCCATGATCTACATAATCATGTCTCATGTCTTAATCATGTCTGGAGCCTGGCAGCATAAACATGTCTGAAATTGGATTTATTTAGCAAATGTGCCTGGTTCTGTAGATATCTCCTCTTATCTCCTCTCTTGTTGTCAGCTGGAACTCATGGTTCTTGCCCACCACCAATGCTTTAGAACCAGTGGTGACATCACTTCCTAGAGTGCCGGAGGAGCTCCCTGCCCTGACTTAATTCACATCATTCATTATGTCTGACAGCTGCATATTCCTTTAACTTGGGAGCTGTCAGACACAGAAGCAAATGATCCTCCTCCCCAACCCTATCCATCAGCAAGCTAGGAAGTGTGAGCAGACAGCAGCAGCAGAGAGAGGTAATCAGCCACATGAGAATGCCCCTTTAAACTCAAAGTGTTAGCCAGCTGATGGCTTAAATGGATTTTAACCAATGGATTTTGTTTTACTACATTAAAGCAGATACTGATAAATATTCCTTTTTTTCAAATTTGTTTTCATTTTTTGTGTGTGATTTTTTCCCCCTGTTTTCTGGACATCATTACGGGGTGGCCATGTGGCCTCGGCATGCTCTGTGAACTGGCCAGAAATTAGTATGCAGGGAGGAGAAGAGTTGGCGCCATCAACCATTGTGAATTGTATATCCTGTGTCATCTATATATAGGTGTTACCTATCATTGTAATCCTGTCTGTGATAATAAAGAGAACCTGTAGAAAAGAGAAGAAGGGGGGAAAAGCCCAAAAAGGCGCCTAGTGCATTAACCTGGGAGATAAACGGGTCCCCGCAAAAAAGTGGGGTAGGTAAGGGGTCTAAAAGTTGTCTGCTCACATTATATATGCATGTAACCTCTATCTGAGGTAAGAGGAGAATTCTGTGCAAGCCCGTAGGTCTCAGGATGGGTCCGAAGGGAAATCCTGTAGGTTTACTGGATGTGGTGAGGAAAAAATGACCTTAGTGTAGGCGCTCGGAAGTACAGAGAGATCTCACAGCCAAGTAATGCAAGTGAATTAAGTTCAGGCTTTGTTAGTTCATAGCATCAATAATGCGTTTAGGGGTAACATACCCCTTCTTCAGATTGACAGATTAGTACTACCGATATTATCGGCCGATATTCACAATTTTGGACGTTATCGGCAATTACCTTACCGATAATGCGATAATGCCCAACCACCACCGCACCGCACCCACCACCACCACACCGCGCCGCACCGTCCAGGCCAGAGACCGCCGCTGCTGCCCAATGCCACCCCCATCCCTGGTTTTATAATTACCTGTTCCCAGGGCCCGGGGTCCGCAATATTTCTGGCTCCTGCGCCATCCTTTGTTACGCTGCGCTCTGTGCAGCGCAATGACGAGTGACGTTCTCAACGCGACGTCACTGTCAGTGCGCACAGTGACAGCTCAGGAGGATGGCGCCGGAGCCAGAAGTAGAGCGGACCCCGGGCACCGGGAACAGGTAATTATAAAATTGGGAATGGGGGAGGCAAAGGGCCAGTGGCAGCGGCGGTCTCTGGCCCGGGCGGTGCGGTGGGGGGTGCGGCGCTGTGCGGTGGTGGGGGCGGTCGCGGTGATAGGACTCAGGACCCCAGGACAGGCAGGGGGAGAGAAGTGGGTGGTGGCGGCGGCGGTCTCTGTAACCGCAAAAGCCGCTGCAGTTCATTGATTTAAAGCGCCCGCTTTAAATCAATGATCTGCAGCGGTGTCGCTGGGGGGGGGAGGATAAATAGCCGTTAACTTATACCGGAATATCCGTATAAGTTATCGGCTATCGTCCCTAACCTCAACAGAGTATCGGTATCGGCCCTAAAAAAACTATATCGGTCAATCCCTACTATGAACTAATAAAGCCTGAACTTAATTCACTTCCATGACTTGGCTGTGAGATCTCTCTGGACTTCCGAGCGCCTGCACTAAGGCCATTTTTTCCTCACCACATCCAGTCATAATAAAGAGAAGGCTGCTGAGAAGTGATCTCTGCAGATCAGAAAGGGTTAGCCTATCATCATTATTATTATTATTTCAGGATTTTTTTAAGTTAAATATAGATATTTTCATGCAAAATGTAAAAAAAAAATATATATAAAAATGAATCAACAAATATTCTTAAAACATAAAAAAAATTGATTTTAACAATACTTTTCTAACCACTCATTCCGCTTAAGCCAATACTCCAGTGTATACTCCAGTATTTTAACCCTTATATGTGTTGTATTGGTAATTGTTTTTTAAACAGTCAGAATAAAAGTTACATTTTAGGTGGGTTTTTAGTTGAGGGTATTATTCATAGTAGGGGGTTATTCTTTCCAATAAGGGGATTGGAATGATTTACTCCAGTATTTAACTGGAGTAAAATACTATTGTTTCTTTTATGCTGTATGTAAAAAAATTAAATAAAAAAATAACTAATACAATGAAGTTTCACAAAATCCACAAAAAATCATACACATTGTATTTGCAATATAGGACTAGGAACCTGTTATATATTATAGTACTTTATATATATATATATATATATATATATATATATATATATATATATATATATATTCTTATGAAAATCTGGAGTGTTTAGAGTGCAAGAATCACTTTGACTCTCTCAATAGTAGAATCATGAGCCATCTATTTCAAGGGTTCAGAAAGCACTAAAATAACTCAAAATGGCAAATCACCCCAACGAATACCAAGCTTGGTCCCCTGATTATTTTACCAGCTGAAGATGAAGAGTCATTAAATTATTTTAGGCCAAGATGCAGGGAAACGGTGCTAAAATTACCTAGTGAAATTGCTGTACCCCTTGCAAGTGTTGTGAGGTCAATTTAAGCATTACAGCTCAAGATACATCCCTGATAGAAAATCTTACCTCTGACTGAATGGAAAAATGGCTCATTTCATTTAACCTGGGGAAGCTTGGCAGAAAGAAGCAGACATTTCAGCACCATAGACTACAATAATGGATTTCAATCCCTTGTCTCTTGGGTGTGATCAATCCGTCTAGTGAATAATAAACTTAGGACATTGCTTTATATGCAGCTGGCTGGAAAGTCACTTTCGAAACAAAAGTAGGGACAAAAATACATAAAGTGTCTATGCTTCTTGTTAGTTTAAAGAGATGTGTGTTATAGGCCAATGACAAATAGCCTTGGTATAGATAAAATGGAAATGTGTCATCAGAAATTGACTTACTGACCTATTGTTTAAATCAATTTCAAAATGTTAAACATATTTTTCAAGAGTCTTTGATTATTATTTTTTCAAATTTTCCATTTTGCTACATATATTTTTAAATAACCCTATTATTATGTAGTATTCAATCTGGCCACTAAGTCTAATAATAAGCTTACACTTTCTGTTACATAGAGATCACTTCTCAGCAGGCTTCTCCTTATTATGGCATGCAGGATTACAAGGAAAGGTAAGACATCTGCATAGATAGTGCAGGATCACTCCATTCACAATAGGTGAAAGTCACAGCTCACACCTTTCCCCTCCTTGCGCACTGACCCCTGCACATGTCATAGCGCATGTCTGGAAAACTCCCCCATAAAAGTCAATAGAGTCCTCTCCAGTCTATTGTTTTCTATGTTCATGTAGCTGCTGGAAAGCGTATCTCTAAATGTTGTTAACACAACGAAGTAGAAGCTCAGATCATTTGCGAACAATAAATAAATAAACTGACACAGTAAACTATGAACCCAAACCTTTTCTTGCTTTGTATATTTTCCAGTCTCTGACCTGAATGGGGGCCTCATGATGAAATAAAAGTAACATATAGAACCACATAACTACTGTATCTGTTACCCAGAAGAAGACAGATACATTTCATTTTTTTTTTTAGACAGCACAGTTCATTATCCATCCATATAAATCTCATCTTGAGCAATGGTGACACCATGTCAGGACTTGCCAGAATAACATCATAACACTTTTTTGTCCTGATGGACTGCAGAAGTATGTCCTCTGAACACTAGTGTTAATGAAAATGTGGTCTGTGTTCTCTCTCCACACCACATTTTAGAAATATATATATTCGATAATGTAATGCTGATTAGATGGTGGGATCTTCAGAGACGTTCAAGGTGTTGGATCTCTTACTAATATCATGTCAAAGCCGATACCATTACTCATTTTCAGCTGAGAGATGGCAGTGCATGACACTTCTGACGTTACAAAAATCAAAGCATAAGAAAAATGCTGAAATTTTTATAATTTAAAATTCTATATTGTAGCACCCACATCAAAAATTGTAGATATTTCTATTTTTTTCAATTATGTTCTGTCAATTACATTTAAAGCACGCTACTCAACTTTTCAGAAGGACAATTAATAGTTTTTCATGAATATCTATACCTGTGTTAGGCTGGGTCCACACTACGTTTTGTCCCATACGGGAGCGCATACGGCAGGAGGGAGCTAAAACCTCGCGCTCCCGTATGTGACCGTATGCGCTCCCGTATGCCATTCACTTCAATGAGCCGACCGGAGTGAAACGTTCGGTCCGGTCGGCTCATTTTTGCGCCGTATGCGCTTTTACAACCGGACCTAAAACCGTGGTTGACCACGGTTTTAGGTCCGGTTGTAAAAGCGCATACGGCGCAAAAATGAGCTGACCGGACCGAACGTTTCACTCCGGTCGGCTCATTGAAGTGAATGACATACGGGAGCGCATACGGTCACATACGGGAGCTCGAGGTTTTAGCTCCCTCCTGCCGTATGCGCTCCCGTATGGGACAAAACGTAGTGTGGACCCAGCCTTATCTGTGTTTATACCTGTGTTTTAGTAAATCCCCCCACTCAAAAAAAAACAAGACAAAAACAAACTACAGACGATTGTTTTCAATGGATGAGAAAACAATAACAGTCTCAAGGTACACTGACAATAAAAAGAAGCAAACTAAACAAATAGCATTCTACATGCATCAAAAGTGCAAAAAATAGGAAAGTCAATGTTACAAAAACATAACAAAGCAGGATTGTGAATGAAGCACCAAAAGGAAGAAAACATAAAAAAAGGGATAAACAAAACTAGAGACAAGGGAAAGTATGGGAAAGGCACAACTGTATATAAACATTTTTAAGATTGGAATTGCATCAAAGTAGTCAATACGGTAGGGACTGTTGTTCCAAAAGAGGGACACCACAAAAGGTTCCTAATATGATAAATATTTGTGATCAATCTCCTGTCTTACACCATGGACACCAAATTAACCCCTTAAGGACCGGGGTTTATTTCCGTTTTTGCATTTTCCTTTTTTGCTCCTTGCCTTTAAAAAATCGTAACTCTTTCAATTTTGCACCTAAAAATCCATATGAGCGCTTAATTTTTGCGCCACCAATTCTACTTTTTAATGACATCAGTCATTTTGCCCAAAAATCTACGGTGAAACGGAAAAAAAAATCATTGTGCGACAAAATTGAAAAAAAAAAACCGCTGTTTTGTAAATTTTGGGGTCTTCCGTTTCTACGTAGTACATTTTTCGGTAAAAATGACACCTTATCTTTATTCTGTAGGTCCATACGATTAAAATGATACCCTACTTATATAGGTTTGATTTTGTCGGACTTCTGGAAAAAATCATAACTACATGCAGGAAAATTTATACGTTTAAAATTGTCATCTTCTGACCACTATAACTTTTTTATTTTTCCGCATATGGGGCGGTATGAGGGCTCATTTTTTGCGCCGTGATCTGAAGTTTTTAACGGAATCATTTTTGCATTGATAACACTTATTGATCACTTTTTATTCATTTTTAAATGATATAAAAAGTGACCAAAAATGCACTATTTTGGACTTTGGAATTTTTTGGCGCGCACGCCATTGACCGAGCGGTTTAATTAATGATATATTTTTATAATTCGGACATTTCCGCACGCGGTGATACCATATATGTTTATTTTTATTTTTATTTACACTGTGTTTTTTTTTATTGGAAAAGGGGGGTGATTCAAACTTTTAATAGGGGAGGAGTTAAATGATCTTTATTCACTTTTTTTTTTCACTTTTTTTTTGCAGTGTTATAGCTCCCATAGGGACCTATAACACTGCACACACTGATCTTCATCATTGATCACTGGTTTCTCATAAGAAAGCAGTGATCAACGATTCTGCCGCATGACTGCTCATGCCTGGATCTCGGGCACTGAGCAGTCATTCGGCGATCGGACAGCGAGGAGGCAGGTAGGGGCCCTCCCGCTGTCCTGTAAGTTGTTTGGGATGCCCGATTAGCCGCGGCTATCCCGAACAGCCCGACTGAGCTAGCCGGAAACTTTCACTTTCGCTTTTAGCCGCGCGGCTCAGCTCTGAGCGCGCGGCTAAAGGGTTAATAGCGTGCGGCGCCGCGATCGGCGCTGCGCGCTATTAGAGGCGGGTCCCGGCTTCACTATGACGCCGGGCCCACCGTGATATGACGCGGGGTTACTGTGTAACCCCGCGTTATATCAAGAGAGCAGTACCAAGGACGTACCGGTACGTCCTTGGTCCTTAAGGGGTTAAAAGGCTTGGAGGTTGACACAGAAACCGCACTAGCTAGCATAGTCATAGTCAGTCCCCAGCGGCAGAACCCCAGCAATCATACATCTTATCCCCTATCCTTTGGATAGGGGATAACATGTATAAAGCCAGAATACCCCTTTAAATCAATAGGTTGAAATGAGTTGCCCATGAACATGCTATTAGAAAATGAATAGAGTTAACAGAGTTAATAGAGGTATGTTCACCTTTTTATTATCGTCATCACTGGGTGAGGGTGAAGAATAGTTACAATAAGCACATCTCATTCTGAAGGAACTGACCATTTGTCCTATGGTGGCGCTGCAGAAAAACTGAACCTGTACTGCCAGATACTGCCTACAGTATACAACTCCTTGACAAGGGTCCAAGAAGGAGAGCAGTTGGAAAACATACTGAAAGGTGAATTTAGATTGTGAGAATATGTGCACATATTGTGCATCCAAGCCCAATAAGTAACAATAAATAACTGTACTTAAAGAGTACCTGTCACCAAATAAAACTTTTAATATAGTGTTCCTTGTGTAATTAGCAGACACTTTCCCATTCACTTGCTTTTAAAATTATCAACTTAAACATGTTTAAAATGTAATAGAAAAAACGGCCAATAGGTGGCTCTGTTTTGTTCCCTGCCACAAGTAATACAAAGAGTTTGGTCTCCTCCCAGCCTGGCAGGAGACCAAACTTAGGAAGTGCTTCTCTGCACTGAGCTTGATTGAGAGCTGCACAGAAAGTGAAAGCTCCAAAGATTCTCACAGAAAGCTGCACAGACTGAAAGCTGCAGGAGACCCTCACTGAAAGCTGCACAGAGCCTCACTGAAAGCTGCAAAGAGCCTCACTGAAACATGCATAGAGCCTCAGTGAAAGATGCACAGAGCTTGAGGTCTACTATTTATAACAGCACTGCAACCATGTGAGGGTGGAAGTGGTCCCCCAGCAGGCTTCAGAGATGTCATGCCTGCTGGGAAATGCGCACTTTTTGCTGCTGGGAGATTGCACTATATGAGCAAGAATAAAGGTAAGATAGACATCTTTTTAAAGCTCTAAATATTTTTTAAGGGTGGGAGTAGTGTTAGGAGTAGTTAGGGAACATAGCATGAGTTAGTTTGGAAACAGGTACTTTTTAATGTAAAACACTTACCTCTTTTGTGTAACAATGTAGCCATACTTGTCACTGCTGGAAGACTTCACTTGAAATTGTACTTCTTGTCCTATTTTCTTTGGTTCTTCTTCAAAAGACCTGTCATCCTGGGCATAGCTTTCCTGGACCCAGCGTTGGAGCTCTATCTCTTGCTTGGAATCAATGTCATCTTCAGCCGACTTCTTCTGAGAGGTCAGTTCTCTGGTGTATGTCTCACTTTTTACATTTTCAATCCCAACTTTCTTTTCGTCATCATCGTCATCATCATCAGAGGTGTAATGGAAGTCACCAAACCTTTTAAATCCTTTTTCAACAGGCTCTGACATGAACTCGTGTGATGCGGACTTAACAGTAAAATCCGGGAGGTTCACTTTCTTGGCACTTATTTCCCTGTCCTAAGAAACACAATATGATTAATTACAATTTATAAATGTGATTAAAATTACATAAAGAAGAAAACACCATGTAATACAAGTCAGTTAAGGTCAAATTGAGTGAAAAGTACAGTATTATACAAAGTTACTTAACTTGCAACTTTAACTATAACATAATATAAACTTTTTGAAGTGACTCTAAACAATGGCTGAAGTTTTGAGCCTTGGGACCATTGTCAAGTACAAAAAAGGAAACACTGTGGTGAAGAAGGTAGCACTATAGAAATATGACAACAGTAGTACAGGTATGCTCTCATTTATTACAACTGCTGTGTTTCTAGTGCCACATACCTCACCACATTGTTTCCTTCTTTTACCAGCGTCAATTGCATTTCACATAGGTCCCTAGACAAATTTCCAGATGTCCATCAAGTCCAACCAAGAAGGAAAGGAGATGGATGAAGGGAAGAGGTACGGGGAGGGGATGTGATACTATATTTCTAAAATATATCTATTCGAGTACCTGGCATTGCCCAGTGGGAAAGGAAAATAAACTTTATTCAGGAGACTCGGAAAGCTAAGTGGTATGCATACTGTGCGCCATCCAGTTTTCCCAGTCACCTGAAAAAGCAGTGAGACAGCATGTCCTTTCTGCACTCTTCACAGCAGCTGAGCAGCCATGCCCTCTCCTTCTTTCCCCATCACTATTTTCTCAATAGCCCTCAATAAATGTTCTCTATCCTGCCCATCATGTACATACTCTCTGCCCCGCACTAACTATTCTCTGCACCTTCCTGCCGGACAGTTAAATCATACTTTACCAAGACGTTGGTTCATAGACACATAGACTTGCATGGCTGCAGACTGTGGAGATTGCCCAGGAGTTTTAAACATCCTGCCTCCGGACCAACGTCATGATAAAGTATGATCTGTCCTGGCTCCACTGTTTTACTCTCGAGATTTCGAGATTGCTGGTATTGGGACATCTCTAAAGTCTACTATATAGTTTATGAAAATATCTCAAGCCATTCAGAAGTTATGCTGAAACATACAGTTACCCATGTACACACATACCTTGACACAGATAGATGAATAGATAGACAGATAATATACAGTACAAGAATACTTAAAGTCACTTGTCCAAATTCTATCCCACTGATACATTTGTTACAGTATCAGTCATATATATTTTTTGATTTGTTGGGACTGAAACAGGACAAAGGTAAAAAGGATACAAAATAACATGTATAAAATGTACCTTTGTTTCGTACTCTGACTGTTTCTCGCTTGTTTCTTGACCTTCTAGAAAATATGAAGACCAAATTAAAAAACATGGTAAAACATATGGTGACATTATTATAAATAATGATTGTTTTTTTTTTTTTATTAATCACCAATAAAGTAATACAAATAATAAGACAGAGACAAAAAAAGAGCACACATAAAAAATTATAACTGACAATGTTAAAGAAGAAGTCCCATGCCGATAAGTACAGAAAAACCTACCCCCTATTCGCAGGATAGGGAATACATTTTAGATTTCGGGGGGTCCGAGCGCTGTGGCCCCCCCACAATCTCCTGTACGGAGTCCTGGCTCTCCCACACAGTGGCGCGTCACAATCCCCTCCATATATCTCTATGGGAGAGCCATTCGGCTATCGTCGGCTCTCCCATAGCGATATATGGAGAACATGTGGGTCGTGATGCGCCACTTTGTGGGGGAGCCGGAGCTCCGTACAGGAGATTGCGGGGGGGCCACATCGCTCGGACCCCCCCCACGATCTAAAACTTATCCTCTATCCTGCGGATAGGGGATACGTTTCTCGGTACTTTTTCGGCATGGGACTTCTCCTTTAGGGAGAAATAATGGTGCATGTCTTCAATAAGCAAATATAATGGGAGTAAATACCAACAATAATGATCATTAAGGAATTTACATTGGTCAATGCTTTCAATTTGTATGAGGATGATAACAGCACTGGGTAATTCCAAGGGTAGGTTCACATGGGCAGATTTATTTGCGGGTTTCCCGCTGTGTATTTGAAAGGGGGTGGGCTCTTCTCGGCTGTCCGCCGCAAGCCCCATTGAAGTCAGTAGGGTCTGCGGCGGGTTTTCCGCAGCAGAAATTCCGCAGCGGAAAATCTGCTAGGACAACTGAGAATGTATGACAATACTAGGGTTTGCCAGAACGTTATGATCAGTAGGTGTCTGATCTATGCAACCCTCTTAACCCTTGAAATAAAAGGGCCAAGGTCCACTCTAGCATCATTGGATCCTAACCAATAATAAAGTGATGGCATCTTCTAATGGTAAGCTATCACTTCCAATAATGGAAAAACACATATTCCCCTATCCTCTAGACTAGTGATCTTCAACCTGTGGACATCCAGATGTTGCAAAACTACAACTCCCAGCATGCCCGGACAGCCAACGGCTGTCCGGGCCTGCTAGGAGTTGTAGTTTTGCAACATCTGGAGGTTAGCAGGTTGAAGACCACTGCTCTAGACCAGTGCTTTCCAACTAGAGTGCCTCCAGATGTTGCAGAACTACACTCAGCATGCCTGGTAAGCTGAGAGCACACTGGTTGGGAAACACTGCTACAGACCCAAGATTAAAGGGGTTATCCAGGAATAGAAAAACAGAGCTAATTTCTTTCAAAAAACGCTCCCTGTCTGTCTCCAGGTTAGGTGTGGTTCTGCAGCTCAGTTCCACTTAAGTGAATGGAGCCATAGACGGCAATGCTTTTTTGAGCGGAATATGCAAAAACATTAAACAGGTTAATCAGGATTCAGAATTCCCGTGGTAGATGTTGCTGCCGCGGGAAATTCTGCCGTGTAAACAGAGCAGCAGAATCCCATTAAAATCAACGGAACTCTGCTCCTACAGAATGTCTGTGCGGAATATTTATGCAGAATTCCGTAAGGACAATCTGCTGTATGACCATAGTCTAACCCAGAACAACTCATTTTGCTTAAGCAGGTCTAGATGAAGCAAAGTATAATAGGAGGGAATGGACAAACTGAGAAATACAGTAAGTCATTTTGTCTTCACATCTACAACATATTTCACCAGTATTTCGTCTAATATGATTTTAATTTCATGATTTCAATAAATACATTGTTATGATATGCTAATTAGTTTTAATAAACATCTATTTATTAAAATACTAAAATTACATTAGAAAAAATACATTTGAAATATTGTTTTTTTTTAATGGATGCTATTACATGTTCTACATAACAGAAATTCTGTAAATATACACACTGCTCAAAAAAATTAAGGGAACACTAAGATAACACATCCTAGATCTGAATGAATGAACTAATCGTATGAAATACTTTCTTCTTTACATAATTGAATGTGCTGACAAAAAAATCACACAAAAATTATCATGAGAATCAAATTTATCAACCCATGGAGGTCTGGATATGGAGTCACACTCAAAATCACAGTGGAAAACCACACTACAGGCTGATCCAACTTTATGTAATGTCCTTAAAACAAGTCAAAATGGCCTCCACGTGCCCATATGACATCTCTACAATGCCTGGGCATGCTCCTGATGAGGTGGCGCATGGTCTCCTGAAGGATGTCCTCCCAGACCTGGACTAAAGCAACCGCCAACTCGTGGACAGTCTGTGGTGCAACGTGGCGTTGGTGGATGGAGCAAGACATGCTGTCCCAGATGTGCTCAATCTGATTCAGGTCTGGGGAACAGGCGGGCCACTCCATAGCATCAATGCCTTCCTCTTGCAGGAACTGCTGACACACTCCAGCCACAGGAGGTCTAGCATTGTCTTGCATTAGGAGGAACCCAGGGCAAACCGCACCAGCATATGGTCTCACAAGGGATCTGAGGATCTCATCTCGGTACCTAATGGCAGTCAGGCTACCTCTGGCAAGCACATGGAGGGCTGTGCAGCCCCCAAAGAAATGCCACCCCACACCATTACTGACCCACCACCAAACCGGTCATGCTGGAGGATATTGCAGGCAGCAGAACACTCTCCACGGCATCTCCAGACTCTGTCACATCTGTCACATGTGCTCAGTGTGAACCTTCTTTCATCTGTGAAGAGAACAGAGTGCCAGTGGCGAATTTGCCAATCTTTGTGTTCTCTGGCAAATGCCACAACCCCCACCGGTGGATGTCAGGCCCTCATACCACCCTCATGGAGTCTGTTTCTGATGGTGTGAGTCGATACATGCACATTTGTGCTGCTGGAGGTCATTGTGTGGGTTGTAGACTCTGTCTCATGCAACCACTAGAGTGAAAGCACTGTCAGCATTCAAAAGTGACCAAAACATCGGCCATGAAGCATAGGAAATGAGAAGTGGACTGTGGTCACGACCTGTAGAACCACTCCTTTAGCGGGGGTGTCTTGTTGATTGCCTATAATTTCCACCTGTTGTCTGTTCCATTTCCACAACAGCATGTGAAATTGATTGTCAATCAGTGTTGCTTCCTGAGTGGACAGTGTGATCTCACAGAAGTGTCATTGACTTGGAGTTACATTGTGTTGTTTAAGTGTTCCCTTTATTTTTTTGAGCAGTATATATAACTCCATATATATTATTCCAACTGTGAATAAGTATAATAAAATATGCACTGCATAAATGAAACAGCCTGTAGCGCCTGCTCGGTAACTGTAAGGCAAAGACTTGTTGATACACAACTTACTGAACTGCGCATTGGGAAATCAATACATCGATCTTGCAGAGAGATATTATGTAAATTTTCTTTCTGCTTCATATAAAACACAACATACAGTTTGTGCAAATTTAGTGCTTAACGTCAAGTTTTCAAGGTTAGTTTCCTGCGCTTAACAGCGGGAAACTATTGATTGCGTTGCGGGTCAGAGATGTCAAGTGACAGACTACAAAGTGTGTTATTTATGTTGTGTTGTCAGCGCAGTGACTAATGGTTTTGAGTGTTTTTTTAGCATGTATTTTCCTTTCAGGTGGATACAGCCCAGGTATGCATTTACACTGAAATCAGATACATTGAAGGGTTTATCCAATAAAATATAATTTTGTCAGTAAAAGTGCCCAGGCTGTGTGATAACATAAAAAAAAAAAAAACTTTACTTACCTCCCTCGCTACCCCATAGTCCACGGTATCCCAGTGTCCGTGAAACTCTGCTTCCTGTCACATAACTGCTCAGCCAATCAAAGGCTGAGGAAAAAGAACACTATGGCAAGAGATATGACTTATTGTCTGCAGCTCGGGAAAGCAAAGAAAGGATACTTTTTATAATTCTTTGGGATAGGTGGTAAAAAGGGCTCAAGTTCTGCAGGAATGCATAGAAACGGAGCTCCTTCACTTTTTCCACGGCAGGAACACTGTTTTCATTAGCAGGAGTCCTGCAGGACAAGCCCTTGAGTGGAAATCTTGGGTGAGTCCCACACATTTTTGCCAGGACTTGACCCCTGGTGATAAACATTAAAGACCCAAGACACCACTGTCTTTTGTTTAAACCTCTGACCTGTTGTCCAGATATGTCAAAAGTTTAGATCACATGAGGTCTTATTTCTAAGACCCGCTGCAAGCACGAGTTATAAGCCAGTGAAGTGCGTGGCAGTGCGCTTCACTCCATGGCTGGCAAACAGGTCTGACCTTTTTACTCCTTAGATTTATGCAGTGAAAGGGTTGGATTGGACTAACAGTCGCGGAGGCGTTCACCGCCACACACTTCACCAGGCTGTAACTCGCGATCGTAAGACCCATTGTGATCTAAACTTTTTACAACATGTCAAAAGTTTTATCAAATGACAAAGACGCTTTGAATACTCCATTAAATGCCTTTATGCCCGGATTTCCAGTTTTGGTTGCAGTTGGGCTTTACACCTCATCCTTTCTCAATCCTTTTTTACATTTTTCATACCTTGAGATGATAGATTGCTCTCTTTGCCCTCTTCATGTTCCTCAGATTCATAGGGTTCCAATCTTTTAGCTTCTTCTCCTCTTTCAGTTTCAATTTTCCGAGCCCCAGTTTGATCTCCATCAACAATCTGAAGAGTATCAGCTATTACATCTGCTAGTTCATCCAGCTCTTTAGGACTGAGATTATCAAAGTTAAATTTATGTTTGCCAAGTTCCTTCACAACGTTCTGGATGAATGTTTCTGTGAAAGACAGGGAACACATCAGGGGTTAATGTCAGATTCCTAGAATTACTTCGAGGACATCTGTCATCCAAACGCTGGTTGTCTAGATCTTTGAACCAATACATATAAAAGAATATATAAGTATATTTTGCCTTATCAGAGGCATATTCTCCTTCGTTGAAGATGATGTGAGATCGTCAACTACTCCTGACCTGTTTTCTTTAGTAAATATTTGCATTCTCAGTAGAAAAACCCAAACTTTATCTGATATTTCCGTTGAATATGGCTATTATTTCTCCTAAATAAAAGTGCTGTGTCTCTTCACAGGATAACAATGTCAACACTGATTGGACTGTGTCAGGATGTAAAGGGACCATTTTCTACTGGTAACACCCAATTGTCAATTCATTTAAAAACTTTTATGACATAAAGATTTATGAAGGGGCAGACTTATTGGCACAAAGGGGGTGAGGTTATCACCAAGTGCGGCGGAAAAATCTTTGCACATACAGCAGCCGCCTTCAATGCAATTAAGAAGTAAAAACCATATAAGCTACAAGATGAATATCTCTTGAACGGCTGAACTGATTTTCACCCAGTAAGAAGTGTTAGAAACATGATTAGCCGGCTCTAAGTGTATATTCAGGTTAGTGCTGGTGACCCTGCTGTCAGTTTCCCTTTAACTGATACTGCGAGACACCCACAATTTCACTTGTGCATCTGATCAAAATGGATACCTTAAATGTACCTCTTATTTAAAACAAAACAAAAACAGACATAGTATAAAAATATTATGAGATGTATTTTCAATATCACATAATATCCAAGGTTACATGCCCCGTGGTCACCAGTTGTCAAAGGATATCATGTCTATAGATAGACAACATGACACACTATATACTATTTCAGTATATATGTAGCAGGAGAATGGTCATGTAGCTTTGTCAAGACTTCAGTGAGGGCCATATATGTAAGGTTAGTAGTATCCAATCAGATAACAATGTGGCTATGACATAATGTATACACCCACAAGTTAAATATATCTTCAGCCAACCCACTAGAAGGAAATACTGTATTTATCGGGGTATAACACGCACCGGCCTATAACACGCACTCTCATTTTTCCAAGGAAATTTTGTTAAAAAAGTTTTTTTAATCAAAATATCCTTGGAAAAATGAGGCTGCGTGTGTGTGCAGGTGTACCTGAATAAACTGTTTGTGGCGGCTTCTGCAATTCAATGATTTAAAGCAAGCGCTTTAAATGATTGACGTGCAGTGGCTTCTGTGGGGCCAGAGTGCCGCTGCTCTATTCCTTCCCTGTCCCCAGTTTTATAGTTAAATATCCCGCCACTGCCCGATTCCCTCCCCGTCCCTGGTTTTATAGTTAAATATCCCACCGCCGCTATGGCACAATTCCCTCCCCGTCCCCAGTTTTATAGTTAAATATCCCGCCGCCGCCATGGCACAATTCCCTCCCCGTCCCCGGTTTTATAGTTACATGTGCCCTGGGGACTGCGGTCCTTCATGCTCCGGCGGTCTCCTGATCTGTCACTGTGCGCCGCGCACTGGCTGACGAGTGACGTCGCGTTGAGGACGTCACTCGTCATTAGGCAGCACACAGTGACAGATCAGGAGACCGCCGGCGCATGAAGGACCGCAGTCCCCAGGGCACATGTAACTATAAAACCGGGGACGGGGAGGGAATTGGGCAGTGGCGGCTGTGGGATATTTAACTATAAAACCTGGGACGGGGAGGGAATTGGGCAACGGCGGCGGGACATATAACTATAAAACCAGGGACGGGGAGGGAATCGGGCAGTGGGGACGGCGGGACATATAACTATAAAACCTGGGACGGGGAGGGAATCAGGCAGTGGCAGTGGGACTCTGGCCAGGCAGAAGCTGCTGCAGTTCAATGATTTAAAGCGCCCGCTTTAAATAATTGAACTGCAGCGGCTTTTGCATGGTCACAAACAGTCTATTGGCATATAACACGCAGATAGACTTTTGTCAAAGAAATGATTGCATAAAAAATGAAGTAAAGCGTGTTATACGCCGATAAATACGGTATATAATTTTAATAAACCATATTTGTATATTTATGAATAGTAGACACAGGATCACTTAGGATAAACACACCCACATATACAAAGGACACACTTCAATTATAATGAACACACCCATAGTCAATGGTATATAAATTTGGGACTTCAAAGGAAGGAGTTAACGAAGGAGCTAAGGAAGGCGGGGCCAAGCCAGACCAGACCAAGCCAGCCTGAAGGAGGATGACAGCTAGAGGATGCTAACAGAAGCATCCATCTTAAAAGGACATTTCAAGATGGAGTACTAAGGAAGAAATCACAGCTGGTGAGACAAGTTTATGGACATGCCTACATAACCCTCCTACATTATTTACTCATGCTAAGGACTGCCTTTACATGAAGATTTCATGCCATGATGTCAAGAAGATTACAATAAATGTATGTTTTTTATACAAACAAGAACTCACTTTCTCCATGGTCAGACCAGGTTATATTTTAGTGTTCCGGTTATATTTAACAACATATCAAAAGTTTTGACTGGTTGGGAGCTGAAACTCCCAACGACCAGTAGAACGAGCAGGGAGAAGAGTGTGGCAGTGTGCTTCACTCCTCGGCTCACAGCAATCTCTGTTCAGTTTCTCTGGATGGCCCATAGAGAGGAAAGCTGGATGTAGATTTCTGTAAGCAGGGAAGTGAAGTGTACTACGGAGTGCTTCTGTAATGTCCATTTTTGTGTCTTTGTGTTTTTATGTCTTGGGGTCTGTTCAGACAATGGAATTCTTGTCTAAGTAGTTTCTGTTCTAATTCTTCCTGTGCTTGGAAGAGTTAATGTTCTGAGCCAATTGCAACTCGGGTGTGGTTATTTAAACCCTAGCTTTGCTGACTCTGGTTGCTGGTGATTGAACTTTCATGTCTGCTTAATCATGCGCCTTGTATTTATATTGTGATATTTCTGAGTTTTTAACCATGGTTAATATTCTTGTTTATTATTGATTTTAGTCTGTGGTACATCTGTTGGTTTTTAGGATTGTATGTCCGTTCCGCTTGTACCTTGTTTCATAGTTTATGTTCACACTGTGTGAATCCTGACCTGTGTCCCTTCACGTTGTGAAGTCTGGTTTTGAATATATCTTGTCTGGTATACTGAAATATATACTGTCTTGTATCCTGACCTGTGTCCCTTCACGTTGTGAAGTTTGGTTTTCTTGTATCCGTTTTATAGAGTTCATTATAGCTGATCTTTAGCGTTTATAGTACATGCACAGATCATAGAGTACATGATCAATGATCTAGTGTTTCCTCTGTGCTTTACCATTGGTCTATAGTGTCCTCTGTGCTTATTCACTGATCTGTGTCCTATGAACTTATTCATACAGTATCTGCCATTTTTCTGGAGTTCGGTTTCTGAACTGTTTATTAGTACACTATATTCTGCCCTGTTTGCCTGTATATATTCTGTCTTGCATATCTGCTTGTTTGGTAGTTTCCCCGTTATGTTTCTGGCCTGTGCCCGACTATGTATATTATTATTTGTTTTACGCCCACTGCACTTTAGCTCAGGTAGGGACCGGCACTGTGGTTGTCAATCTGCCATTTAGGGAGGATGGGCAAGTAGGCAGGGAGAGTGTTACTGGGGACAGCTTAGGGCTCACTCTCCCTGTCCCCCCAGTCGGTCATGACAGCTCCTCACTGCCTGTTCTGATGATTGGTAGGGGTCTCAGCACTGACATCCTGACCGATTAAAACTTTTGACATGTCTCTGTGACATGACAGGCATTCTTTTTAAATGAAAGGTACACTTTAAGAGGTTCAAGTGAGTAGTTTTATTTAGATTAAGGATAGCAAAACAGGGAGCGAGAAATAGAAATACATTTAAATATGATAGATAGTTAATAGATAGATTAGATAGATAGAGATATCTACCTTGCTTATAAAAATGCCCCAAAACAAGACATTAAAGGTTAATAAAAAAAAAAACAATAAATGTACAGAACAAACTTGCACAGTGTACTATAAGTTAAACAAATGCCTCATAATAAACATGCATTACCATCCACGGTGCTCAGCGGGTCCTTTGGGCCTTCCTGGCGAGAGGTTGATTTATAAATCAGTCCTCCTAGATTTGGCCTTGACAAGACTCGAGCTCTTGGTCTCTGAAGAAAAGATTTCATCTGATAACTACCCTCTACATCATCTTTAGGAAGCCCTCCATCAAATTGACTAAGTTGTGATGTACGGTATTTATTGGAATATAAGGAAGAAAATGTTGCTTTCCCATTCAGGTTTCGGTTATCAGGATTTTGAGACGCTGGCTTTTGTGCCAGGTAGGTTTTTAAGGCGGCCAGTAAAGTCTTTTTTTCAAGATCCGCTTCGGACTCTTGTGGAGGCTTTGTTAAAGCTTTTGAAGGTATCTCAAGAACTTTTTGATGGGATGTTGGAGCAAATAACAAGGCAGATGTTCCTTTTGAATTCTGAAAAAGTCAACAAAGTTTTTCATGTTCTCAAGAAGAAAACAATGAGCATATACAGTAAGAAAACATTAAGATCAAAATAATTGTCAGCATCCTATCTCAGGCAAATAAAGTAGGCAAACTCTCAATTATGTAAGACAAATAAAGCGGCAGAAATAAATAAAAGCCAATCGGCGTTGCTGCGAATAATCCTTAATTAACAGTTTTGTTCCTGGATCCCTGAAGAAGCATTTGTTTATTTGTAAGAAACTTGATTTCCTGAGAGTAGAATAACATTAAAAATGGCAATCTCCTAAATTAAAGAACTCGGTTTATGAAACTTCTGAAAATTTCATTTCAGCGCACATGAAATACAAGTAAGCTCCCTTATATCAAAGACTTCGGAGCAAAGGGAAATACTTGTAAAAGAAGCCATGGCTGTAGGCAGCAGTAGAATTACCAAGTGCATGCCTGTCCAATGCTTCAACTTTAATGGGTATTCCAGTTTCTGCACATAAAGGTTATTTGTTGCATAGTGAAAATTTTTACAATTTTCCAATATATTTTAGCATCAATTTATTACAGATTTCAAGATCGCTGCTTGCTATAATTTAAAAGGAAACTTAAAGGGGTATTCCAGGCAAAAACATTTTAAGATGTCTGATCGTGTGACGTCACGTCCCCAGTCCCGGAAACCTGGAGACGCAGAATGCGGGTGCTGCAGGTGTTACGCAGAGCGCTCCAGGTCCCCGCTCCTCCCCGGAGCGCTCGCAGCGTTCACCTTGTCACAGCGCCCCGGTCAGACCCGCTTACCGGGAGAGCTGCATTAATGTCACTGGCGGGGATGCGACCCACGAAGCGGGACGCGCCTGCTCGCGGTTCGCATCCCAGTCTTCTTACCCGACCTGTCCTCCGTCAGTTCAGTCCCGACGCGCGCGGCCCCACTCCCTAGGGCGCGCGCGCTGGCTCTCTGCGATTTAAAGGGCCAGTGCGCCTCTGATTGGCGCCTGGCCCAATTAGTGCATACACCTGTGTCCTAGCCTAGATTACCTCACTTCCCCTTCCCAGCATCGCCGGATCTTGTTGCCCTTGTGCCAGTGAAAGCGTTCCTTGTATGTCCCAAGCCTGTGTTCCAGACCCTCTGCCGTTGCCCCTGACTACGATCCTTGCTGCCTGCCCTGAACTTCTGCTACGTCTGACCTTGCTCTTGCCTAATCCCTTGTACTGCGCCTATCTCAGCCGTCAGTTGGGGTTGAGTCGCTATCGGGTGGAACGACCTGGGGGTTACCTGCCGCAGCAAGTCCATCCCGCTTTGCTGCAGGCTCTGGTGAAAACCAGTAACCCCTTAGACTCCGTTCCCCTGGTACGGCCCACGTCATCACCCCACTGACACAGAGGATCGACCACCAGCAGGGAGATCACAGGGGGTTCCAGCGGCGGCCCCCCCCCCCCCCCCGCGATCAGACATCTTATCCCCTATTCTTTGGTTAGGGGATAAAATGTTTTTGCCCGGAATACCCCTTTAATTGTCTAGAGCTTGTTCAAACTGCCGTTGTGCTTTGGTAAAGGGAGCTCCACCGCTTACCGATAAAATTAATTATGACCAATTTAGTTCATTAAAGAAATATTAAAAGTCCATATTTATAAAAGCAAGAAATAGGATCCCTAACACTTATGATACCAAAATTTTTAAAGTACACTCAAGGGAGTACTCCGCTGGAAAAAACATTTTTAAATCAACTGGCTCCAGAAAGTTAAACAGATTTGTAAATTACTTCTATTAAAAAATCTTAATCCTTCCAGTTGATTTGTTCTTTTCTGTCTGACCACAGTGCTCTCTTTTGACACCTCTTACCATGTCAGGGACTGTCAAGAGCAAAGCAAATCCCCATAGCAAACCTCTCCTGCTCTGGGCAGTTCCTGACATGGACAGAGGTGTCAGCAGAGAGCACTGTGGTCAGACAGAAAGGAAATTCAAAAAGAAAAGAACTTCCTCTGTAGTATACAGCAGCTGATTAATACTGGAAGGCTTAAGATCTTTAAATAGAAGTAATTGATAAATCTGTTTAACTTTCTGGCATCAGTTGATAAAAAAAAAAAATGTTTTCCAGCGGAGTACCCCTTTAAATACACGCTATCATTTAAATAAACTTTGCATAGATCAACGATGTATGCGGAAATAAGAAACTCTGTCATATATATTTTTGTACAGAAATGCTTCTTTTTCCTGTTACCAAATATTTTTACTCTTCTCTCCCCTCTTTTAAAATCGTCTTCTCTAAAAATCAGCTCAGCTTTTTTCTGTGTCTGCAATACAAGTCTATGGAGGGGGAGGAGGGAGCTCCGCCCACCGGCTCTGAGAGAACTGCAAATTATAGATGAATCTGCAAGAAAATACCATGTACAAGTTATATAATGACTAGAAATATTGCTGCTTCTCATGTATACACATAGGGCAGCTCATCCTGAAAAGTCTCCTGAAATGTAAGTTCCGTTTTTATCGGGGTATACAACGCACCGGCCTATAACACGCACCTTCATTTTTCCAAGGAAATTTGGGTAAAAAAGTTTTTTTACCCAAATATCCTTATTAAAAGGAGGGTGCGTGTAGGTGAGTGCATACCCCGATACACTCTGACCCCGCAAAAGCTGTTGCGGTTCATGTAACTGAAGGGCTTTTGCAGGCCAGAGTCCCGCCGCCGCCGCTCGATTCCCTCCCCATCCCCGGCTTTCATGTTTACCTGTCCAGGGGTGCTTTCCTGCAGGCTCGACAGCGTCCTGTGCTGTCGCTGTGCGCTGCGCAATGACAAGTGACGTCTCGATAAGGACGTCACTTGTCAGCGCACAGCGACAGCACAGGATGCCGCTGGAACCTGAAGAAGCGCGCCCCTGGACAGGTAAATATGAAAGCAGGGGATGGGGAGGGAATCGGGCGGCGGCGGCGGGACTCTAGCCTGCAGAAGCCGCTGCAGTTACATGATTTAAGGCCAACGCTTTAATTCATTGAACCACATTGGCTTTTGCGGGGCCAGAAAGAGTTTATTGGCGTATAACACGTAGATAGACCTTATGCTACAAAATTTTTGCTTACAAAATTTATGTTATACACCGATAAATATGGTAACTGTTCACAGAAACATTTAAAAAACGTAGTTTGCCTTTCAACATATATATATATATATATATATATATATATATATAGATAGATAGATAGATAGATAGATATAGATATTTATATTGTTTTTCTTTAATTCGGCTAAAACACAGGTCAACATATTTAAAAATAAATAAATGTGAGAGTTGTCAGTGCGGACCACTGACATGAAAAGACTGGTGTATTGGTTATCATTTAATAGTTTAGATTTGACCTTCAGAACGTCTTTACTATTTTACCAAGCAGAGTTACTTTCCCGCACAGATCAATAGTATATAAAGGGTAAAGAGACAGCAGCATTCGAACAAGAACTTGGAATGAAGGTAGACTGACATAAGCCAAGAAGCCCTCATTTATTGAGTATTTTTCCGCATCATTCCCTCTTTTACTTTATTTTGAAGACTGCCCTCTAAAAGGTCACATAAAGAAATTCTTTTTTTCCTGTTTTTATATTTCTTTTATTAATGTGACAATCAATATATATTTTTTTTTGCATCCTGCACAAATAGTCAAGTGAAATGTTGTTTGCTTAGCCCAGTGTTTCCCAAGCAGTGTGCCTCCAGCGGTTGCAAAACTACAACTCCCAGCATGCCCGGACAGCCTTTGGCTGTCCGGACATGCTGGGAGTTGTAGTTTTGCAACAGCTGGAGGCATACTGCTTGGGGAACACTAGGTTAACCCATTACTAAGACTCCATGCATGTGGCAGAGTTCTGTGCACAAATCCCGTATCTCTGGACTATAAATTCATAAGCTCACTTTTTTGCAGCCATATGGTGTGGCCGTATGGTGCCATATTATAGAGCGATTCAATGTTTGCCGGGCAGAATATCTCCTTTACACGGCATCCATTGGAGCATGTCAAGATTTTTTCTGTCTCATTTCATCTAAATCTGAGGGGGGGAAAAAGCTCTGTATGCCTCTGCATGAAATTGAAGACATAGGAAGCATAGGAAGGTCCAACAGGTTTCTATGAGTTCCGTATTATGTCTATGCACAACTCGAATGTTGTACAGAACAATAACATGGCTACATATTAGGGGAGGCGCTACTGTCATATAAAAAAAACTTATGTAAAAAAAAAAATATTGGTTGGTGGGTGTCTGGGTGCTGAGACACTTATTGATCGCTAGAACGAATATGGAGAAGGATTCAGCTGAGTACTTGTCGTCCCCGCCGTTTCCTCACTACAGAGACAAGCCTATACTATCATAGGCCCAGATTTATCAAACTGTGTGAGAAAAAAAGTGATTTTTCCACAACAACCAATCACAGCTCAGCTAACGAGCTGTGGTAAAGTGAAAGCTGAGCTGTGATTGGTTGTTGTGGGAAAATCACTCCACTTTTTCTCTCACACAGTTTGATAAATCTGGGCCATAGGGGGGAATTCATCAAGAGTGTTGTAGGTGAACGTCTTTTTACCCCATTAAAGGAGTACTCCGGTGCGCACTTTTTTCATTTTATCCCGTCCGGGCTGCAAAATAAAAGAAAACAAACTTTCTCTTACCTGCCAACGAGCCCCCGGAGCTCCGGTACACTCCGGTACAGGTGTTCGGTCCCCGGGCTGTATTCTTCTTACTTCCTGTTAGCCCGGCACGTCACACGGAGCTTCAGCCTATCACTGGCCGCAGCGATGTCCTGCCTCGGCCAGTGATAGGCTGAAGCTCCGTGTGACGTGCCGAGCTAACAGGAAGTAAGAAGAATACAGCCCGGGGACCGAGCGCCTGTACCGGACTGTACCGGAGCTCCGGGGGCTCGTTGGCAGGTAAGATGAAGTGTGTTTTCTTTTATTTTGCAGCCCGGACGGGATAAAATGAAAAAAGTGCGCGCCGGAGTACTCCTTTAATTCATGTGGTGGAAACTGTGTACCTGCACCAAATGTATTACACGGTGCAGAGCAAGTGATAAATCTGGTGCTGATCACATTTCGTACTTAAGTACACCCCTTTGTATGGTGATTCCTTTGTGACCTTTTTTTCAACTTTTTATTCCGTGCGACAAAATATGCGACTTTTAAAAAAATGCTGTCCACAGTCAGTTCTGTAAGCCAAGTCCGGGCTGGTGTAGATTTGGGCCTAGGTTAGCACCGTTGCGACAAAAGATGTGACAAACTGAAAAGTCGCATATGATAAATTCTTTACCACTGCAGGATATCACCTGAAATCACGACTTGGTATGTTCCTTTTGAAAAACCTTCTAAAGCAAAAGTCGCAATGAAAAGTCTCAAAACAGCATCTGAGACAAACTGCGAGACAAATGTTCACCACAAAATCAGGGTAAAACCAATGATAAATTCCCCCATTGTCTTTCTATAGAGTCGTCTATAACAGAAAACAGAAAACTTGTTATATACAATAGATCATTTTGTAATGTCAACATTTTTTATTGGTGAGAGTCTGGGTGCTGAGACCCTTATTGGGGGAGATTTATCAAAACCTGTGCAGAGGAAGAGTGGTGCAGTTGCCCATAGCAACCAATCAGATTGCTTCTTTCATTTTCCACAGGCCTCTTTAGAGGCCTGTGGAAAATGAAAGAAGCAATCTGATTGGTTGCTATGGGCAACTGCACCACTCTTCCTCTGCACAGGTTTTGATAAATCTCCCCCCATTGATCACTAGAACAAATGGAGAGAAGGACTCAACTAAGTACTTGTCCTCCCTGCCGTTTCCTCACTGCAGGAGAAAATCCCATAGACTTTCTATAGAGTCGACTATAACAGAAAACATAAAAACTTAATATAAACAATAGGTAATTTTCTAATGTTCCTTTTAAAGATAATCTGTCACCAGTTTTATGTTTCCCAAACTATGGGCAGCATAAAATTGGTGCAGGCATCGCAATCCTGGCACAATATGGAGTACTCGGAAACATTTGGGATTTTCAGAGTAATCATCGTTCACAAATGTTGTCGGGAAGGGACCTGGGTAAGTAGTCCTCAGGGTGGGCCTTGGTAGCTGCTCCCTGCCTGGTCTACACTGTATACACTGCTAGGGAGAGTAGCGTCAATCAAGTAATATTACTATTAAAGGGAACTATTCATCCTGATCATGCTACTCCCACTTATGGCAGCATAATACAATGACACACTGTTTCCAGCAGTCACTTTGGCAGATATGTACAATAATTTAAAGGGGTACTCCGGTGAAAACCTTTTTTCTTTTAAATCAACTGGCAGAAAGTTAAACATATTTGTAAATTACTTCTATTAAAAAATCGTAATCCTTCCTGTACTTATTAGCTGCTGAATACTACAGAGGAAATTCTTTTCTTTTTGGAATGCTCTCTGATGACATCATGATCACAGATCTCTCTGCTGACGTTATTATAATAATAATAAGAACGCTTTAGTTATTGTTGTCCTTAGTGGGATTTGAACCCAAGTCCCCAGCACTGCAAACCACTGAGCCACCATGCTGCCCTTAGCATACACCTGCTATGCATGGTTGCTAAAATGGACAGAGATGTCAGCAGAGAGCACTGTGCTCGTGATGTCATCAGTGTTCCAAAAAGAAAGGAATTTCCTCTGTAGCTAATAAGTACTGGAAGGATTAAGATTTTTTAATAGAAGTAATTTACAAATATGTTTAACTTTCTGCCACCAGTTGATTTAAAAGAAAAAAGGTTTTCACCGGAGTACCCCTTTAATAGTATAGTAAAGCCTACAACGCACACCCAGTGATGTTATGCAGGAGTCAGGCGCATTCCTTAGGTGCTTGTGCCCCCACTAGCCGGTGAGGGAAAAGCTTCTCCCCATGCACAATGACAGGGAGGAGAGTGTCAAACATTGGCAGGTGAGCGGCTGCAGTGACGTCTAATGAACACAATGGACTGATGTCTCACAGCGCTGGGCATGCGCTGCAGGCTTCATTATGTAAGATCTACTAAATTACATTACATATCTGCACAAGGACGCTCAGCAGGGGCAGCATATTCAGTATGGAGGTATCCCTTTAACTTACGCCTTTATTAGACCTAAAAAAAAAAAAAAAAAAAAAAAAGACTTTTTTTGCTATTTTTTTAAATTTATTTTTAGTTTACATGGTAAAACATTACACTAAATACACTTGATGTCTCAAATAATGATAAAACATTATAGAAAATATTCATTAAAGGGAATTGGTCATCACCATAAGCCACACTAAACTGTTGGTATAGGCTTGTAGTCCGGTGACACTGATGACAAGGGTCTTTGCCGTTTCCTGATGTGTGGCTCCATTCCTCCATTATTAAGTGGCTTAGTCACTCTGGGATTTCCAAAGCCTTGACTGTACCATGACGTCTGGCCTAGATCTACACAGTAAACACCCTCAATATGCATATTGATGTTCCTCGATGCCAGAAAGTTAAATATACTTGTAAATTACTTCTTTTTAAAAATCTTAATCCTTCCAGTACTTATCAGCTGCTGTTTACTCCAGAGGAAGTTCTTTTCTTTTTGAATTTCCTTTCTGTCTGACCACAGTGCTCTCTGCTGACACCTCTGTCCATGTCAGGAGCTGTCAAGAGCAGGAGAGGTTTTCTATGGGGATTTGTATCTGCTCTTGGCAGTTCCTGAAACAGCCAGAGGTGTCAGCAGAGAGCACTATGGTCAGACAGAAAATAAATTAAAAAAGAAAAGAACTTCCTTCATCAAAACCTGTCCAGAGGAAAAGTTGCTGAGTTGCCCATAGCAACCAATCAGATCGCTTCATTCATTTCTGAAAAGGCCTGTGAAAAATGAAAGAAGCGATCTGATTGGTTGCTATGGGCAACTCAGCAACTTTTCCTCTGAACAGGTTTTGATAAATCTCCCACTATAAGTTTGAGTTAGCAGGTTAGTGTGTGTGATGCTGATCACAGATTCCCTTTCAAGGTTTTCATAATTTTGTTGAGTGACACCAATCCCTGGCCCTCTGAAAGAAAGAAAAAACTCTCCACAAAGAATCAATGGGCAGGCCAATATGCATACTTCCTTTCCAGTTCATTGCCTTGTTAATGGCTCCAATGTTTCTGAGAGGACGTCCCTGAGAGCCTTAAAGGGGTACTCTGCCCCTAGACATCTTATCCCCTATCCAAAGGATAGGGGATAAGATGTCTGATCGCGGGGTTCCGTGCCAGATGACTGGCGATGCCGGGCGGGGGCTCAAAACATCACGGCCACACCCCCTCAATGCAAGTCTACGGCAGGAGGCGTGACGGCCATCGCTCCCCTCCCATAGACCTGGATTGAGGGGCGTGGCTGTGACATCACGAGCGGGGTGTGATGTCACGAGCATCTGGAGCTGCACCCGATGCTCTAAAGGAATGCAGGGTGAAGCAGGGATCCCTAGCGGTGGGATCCCTCTGATTAGACATCTTATCCCCTATCCTTTTAATAGGGGATAAGATGTCAAGGAGCGGAGTACCCCTTTAACCCTTTTACACTGTGTGCCAGCCATGATGTTCTCATAATAGCATAAATGCCATCAATGCTCCCAAAATGGTTACCCATCAATACCCAAAAATGCCATCAAAATATTATACTACCAACAGATTTCGCAAATGCAATGTCAGCCACTAAAGTACCCCAAAATACTATACTTGTTGTAGATGCAAAAAATACTATGTGTCCATTATAATTACTATGCCGGCCATAGATGCCAGCCAAATACCATGCCAGCCACAATGCCCCCAAAACTCAATGCTAGACGCAAAATTTCAAAAATACTATGCTAACTACAAATGCCCCCCACTCGATTTCCCCAAGTGGTGCAGATAATTAAAGAAGTTCATTCCTAATTCCCATTTTCCTAAATAATACTGACAGTAATTGTCACCATATTGTCATGAAGAAGCACCAAGGAGGTTATTATTAATTTCTAAGGTTATTACCGTAATCAGAGGCTTCTCACTCTTTGTCCTTGGGTAGAAGCTTGGAGCTACAGGCCGTGGCAGTATCCCAAAATACTGAAGGTACTGATGAAAAGATTTGGCAAAATTCTTATTAGCTTCAGATTCATAATCTCTGCTGCCTTCAGAATTTATTGTTGAAACCCTGGAAGCGAGAAGGAGGCAATATTATAAAATACAATTATTTTTTAATTGGTAAAGTCCATTCATTTCAGCCATTACCCTGTGACGCCTCTATAGTTGAGAAATCTCTGGTTCCTTTCTCCTGTACAATTGATACAAGGACCAATTTTTTTGTTCTATTACAACTTGCTGAAATCTTTGTTTTTGGACATTACCCCTTTTTCTTTTATATATATTCTCATTTATGTCTGTTTATTTTTGTCATTTGTGATATTTGTATCAAATAAAAAACGAAAAGAAAAAACAACAATATATTAAAGGGGTACTCCGGCCCTAATACATCTTATCCCCTATCAAAAGGATAGGGGATAAGATGTCTAATTGTGGGGGTCCCGCTGCTGGGGACCCCCGCAATCTGTCATTGTGCACCCACCTTTGTGAGCTCTTTGTGTAGCGTGACGACCACGGGGCCAGAGTGTCGTGGCGTTGCGACTTCACCCCGTCTTACATCACACCCCACCCCCTCAATTCAAGTTTATGGGAGGCAGCATGAAGGCCCTGTGGTCGTCACGCTACACACTCGGATCATCCAGCGCTGCAGAGAGCTCACAAAGGTGGGTGCGCAACGACAGATTGGGGGGTCCCGCGATCAGACATCTTATCCTTTGGATGGGGGATAAGATGTATTAGGGCCGGAGTACCCCTTTAAAAGCAGCTATACAAGTTGAGTTGGTTGCATTGAAACAGATTTAAAGCTCCAACAGAGTCAAACAGCATTCATAAGTCTGTATTCACATTATGATAGGGGAGAACATTGCTGGTATACAGTATGTCAGGCTATTGGCAAAATGGTACGATAATGTTTACACCAATGTACCTGCTAACTGCTATGAAAAGCTATTCTTCTCTATTTGTTGCCTCTAGTTTTTGTGATTTTCACCTTTATTTTAAAGGGAATGTGTCACCATTTTATTCTTTTAATAAATAAAATTGTTCTATCAATATAAAACATTTCATTTATGTGTTTAGTTTTAGGACAATGTAGTTTTAATGTTTTTTATTAATAAAGTGTGAACTGGGGGATGGTATTACTGTAGCCTCTGTGTGGAGCGTCACTTCACAACACCTACACAGGTTTGCCTCGTTTTAGGTTGTTGCATACATCACTGTCCATGTCTCATGTATGTTTAGACCGAGTTGATGGTTCATTGTTCCTGGTTGGGGGTTAAGGTCTAGTGTGAGTAGGCTGTACAGTCCCTAGGGTGATACTTCTGAGGGACATAGTCGCATTCACTGTTGCATACCTCTCATGCCGAATTTACATATTTGGGGCATGCGCTGCTCGATTGTGGCTGCCATGATTTCAGGGCATTGGTAGCACTACACATAGGCGGTTGGGCCTGTCACGTTTTAGGCGGTATACACTGTTCAGTTTGTTGTTCACATCTTGTCATGCTTGCTTTGGACGCATACATTATTTCTGGCATTATTGTTCTATAGGCGGTACTATCCTCTTACTTTACCGTTAGGGTGTTGGCGCATTAACACAGGGTTGGATTTGTTATCATTTTTTCCGCAGCGCTTCGTGCTACATAGGTAATTTCTATCGTTGTCACATGCATAAGTTACTTTAGCTTTGTTCGTTGCTTTGGCCTAGTGGTGTTCTTACCATGTACTGTCTTGCCTTAGCATTGTTGGTTATACGCTCTCCAGTCCCAGTTCAGGTAAGTACCTCATTTTAGTTTTTCTATGCTGAACGTTATGATTGTGCATATACTTCTGTTATAGCTTCTTTATGGTGGCGCAGTTTCATTTTTTCTTGAGTTATGATGAGCTTTCGTTTTTCCAATATCTATGCATCTCATTCCTTCACCTGGGCATGCTTACCACAGGGTAGTAACACCCCATATTTCATTATGCAAAACATACTTTTCATTTTCAGGCGCATGTGCACATTGTCAAGCATTTGGTCATGATACATTCGCAGCACATCCTCATAGGCACTGAGCTTGAGTGCCACATCCGAAGGGGAGTACACTACTTAGGCTATCGTTGCTGACACGGCTGCAGGACACATAGGCGGCAATATACCTGTCATGCCTGTCACGTTTTCAGGTGGTATATACCGCACAGTTATTGTTGCTGACAGGTTTTCAGAGCAATAGCATCATGACACATAGGCAGCTGTATATCCGTTATACCTGTCACAGTTTTTAGGTGGAATGCACTGCTATTAGTCATGTGTTCTGACACGTTTTTCCGAACATGACAGTCATGGTTCAATAGTTGTACATAATCTGCAGGTTGCTGAAGGCATGCTCGGTCACATGGTTCAATTAGTAATTTATCCTTTTTTTTTGTCACTAGGAGGTTTTTCTCTCATAGTTCTGTCATCGTTGAGGTTTTGTTCGTAGTAATCATTACGTTACAGTCCCCTCATGTAACTTGTTCATACGGCATGTTAGTTTTTGCCCCCTTTAATGTTGAAATAGCGTAAAGGGATATTTAATAGTAGGTATCCACATGGTTTGGTGGGGAGGGGAACCTGTTGCCATAGGTTTTCTTCCGACAGGTGAGACACATTGGATGGGAACATTATTTATGGGGTGGTTGTGGCATCTGGCGGGTAAGGGTTTTCAGCAACGCTAACCTTAGTTCCACGGGTATTGCTTTGGTGACTGTTTGAGCCATGGTCAGTAGACTTGTTTTGGCAGCTGTTGCCTTATTTGCAGTGCAGCTGTCATGTATGTGTTCACACACAGCTATTGGATTTGCTTGTGTGTGAACAGTGTTATGTTCCCCGGTCATGGAATAGTTAAAGCCTTTGGCTTTCTAACCAATAGCTCCTGTGTCTATTTAAAATCAGCCCAGTCTAGCCTCTGGGCTGGTGATTGAGATCATTACATATGGACTTCCTGAGATCCTGACATGCTGCTATGGAGCTCTTGGTGAAATACTCTTTATTTGAGCTTTTAATCTACTATCTCTGTCTTAGCATGCACCTTGTATGTTCTGGTTTTAGCCATGGTTATGTGGCATGCTCTTAGTAGATTTTTAGCTGTGTTTGTTTAGTCCGTTTTAGGATTTGTATATCCTTTCTGTTATGTATCTGTTCACACTGTTTTCTCTTGTATTCGTTTTCTGTGTTTTCGCTCCATGGGGACATTCCTGTGTCTACTGGGGACTCTGATCTAGATATTCCTATTACCTGTCAATGGGGACTATGTGTCTACTGGAGGTGTTCATAGGGTTTGCGGTTATTCCTGTTTAGCGATAGATCCCTGTAACCGGTCCATGGGGACTTTGTGTCTACCGGAGGTCCTGGGGGATTATGCTATATTCCTGTTTGTTCCTGGAGTCTGTTTAGACTCATCTGTTTTCCTGTCTTGTGTTCAGTGTGAACAGTGTTCTATAATTAGATCCTGTTGTATCTGTTTTTCTAAGTTGTAACTTGGCATCCCCGTTACCTGTCCATGGGGACTCCGTGTCTACTGGAGGTGTTCTGAGGGTTTGTGAGGATTATGCTATATTCCTGTCTGTTCCGGGAGTCTGTTTAGACTCATCAGTTTCCTTGTTTGGTGTTTTGAACTCTTGAACTATCTGTTTTTTAGTTCTTTATTCAGATCTTTGGAATTGTTGTACATGCACTGATCTTAGAGTACATGAACACTTAGCTAGTGTTTTCCTCTGTGCTTTACCATAGGTCTATAGTGTCCTCTGAACTTAGTCTGTTATAGATTTCTATGTTCCTGTTATGTTTCTGCTTTGTGACTGACTGTTTATTAGTATGTGTTTTTAGGCCCCTGCACTTTAGCTCAGGGAGGGACCAGCACCCAGTTGTCGATCCACCATTTAGGGTGGATGGAAAAGTAGGCAGGGAGAGCAGTTTTAAGGTCAGTTTAGGGCTCACTCTCCCTGTCCCCTGGTCGCTCCCTGACAGCAGCAAGTGCAAATTCCATGCTGCTTCCCTATGTATGCTGGCTTTTGCCCTCTTAACGTGTACCCCCTGCAGCAAGTGCAAATTCCATGCAAGAAACAGAGGGTGCACAGCACCTCTCACCTCTTCCATTGGTGGGCTTCTGGTAACTGATCACTCTGGCATGAGTCATCAGTTAGTCTCTTACCAGGCACAGTTGGCAGATGCAGGTTCATCTCTCTGGCCGATTGTGTGTGCGGGCCCGCACTTCTGCAATGGCAGTGGGGGGCATTCTTACTAGTTTGGCACTCCAGAGCAGAGATAGTGGTGTAGGATGATCATGGCAGCATCCTCGTGGAGAACTGGCGCGAGGGCCATGATTGACAGAAGACGATTACAATCACAGCCCTCATGCCAGTTCTCCATGAGGACGGTGCCATGATCATCCTACACCGCTATCTCCGCTCTGCAGTGCCGACCTACTAAGAACTCTGCCATTGCAGAAGTGCGGGCCCGCACACACAATCGGCCAGAGAGATGAACCAGCATCCGCCAACTGTGCTTGGTAAGAGACTGATTACTCCTGCCAGAGTGACAGTTACCAGAAGCCCACCACTTGAAGAGGTGAGAGGTTCTGTGCACCAACTGTTTCTTGCACTGCTGCAAATGTACTTACATAATATAACTGCTGAACTTAAGAATGCGGGCATCTCTAATGTGAGACATTTTGTGAATTCTGCATTGATTTTATAACAGTAGTGCGGACATTCCATACTAATATCCATAAGTGAATACAAGGCGTCCTGTGGAATATACATTTATTTTATAATTGCAGAGAAGTGCGACCTTAACAACATCTGACTGTAGCACAAACTTTGCAATGCGAATTATTCTAGCGCACGTATGGGGACTAGAAGTCCCATAATGTCCTTATGAGGATATATATATATATATATATATATATATATAACAGGGCCTCATTCTGGTGGAAGCAACTTATGATATATTTTCATTTGAATTTACTGTGGTTAGTGGTTTTATATACATATATTTTATATCATTTTTTATTCTTTTACATATGGTATATTATTAATAGAGCAATTAGGGGAATCGCAAGGGCCCTATGCCTCACCATTGCAATAATCGTTTTACTATATAATCTAATAAAATGTGCATTTTTTTTTTAATTATTTCTAATTAATATAACCTAGAGGACTGGAATACACATTTTATTTGTTAAGTTAATATTACATTTTTCATATTTTGTGACAAGTAAAATATTTTTTTATATTTCCAAAAATATTTTAAAAATTTGAAAAAATAGTTTAACCTCTAAAAAAAAATAATAATCACATTTGGTGACACATTCCCTTTCAACCTAATATGGGCCAGTCTAATATGATGGTAAATTCTGATATGTTCTTGGGGCTATGCGGATGTCGGAGTAGTCGATTATTTCTGATAATAAAATCAGATAGACAATAGGACATAGCTGAATATATAGCACTCTTCAAGCTGTTTTGTTTATCCATTTATATAGGTGTACAGAAGTTAACCTTGAGGCTCAGCTGTGCCCAGCATATCTCTTCTCCACTAGAAATGTTAACTCTTTACTGTTGGATGTACAGATGGTTAGATGGTGAAACACATGCTTATCGGCAAATTGTTAATTCCATCAAGTACACGACTTTTGTGAATACATTATGCCCCACTGCAATATTTGGTTGGTTGCAAGACTTATCATCTATGCTTTAAAGGGTATTCTAGTATTTTTGTTTTCTTCAGTCTTTGAGCCCATGATGCCAAGTTATAATACTGGGCAATATGCTTCTATTGCCGCAGTGCATTGCTTTGTCCCTTCTTCATGCACAGCACCCAAACCGGGAAATGCTGTAGTGAAATCCTTTATCTTTTACTGTTGTCTCTGACCTTTCCCAGCATTCCATGCACCATGAGACAATATGTCAAAAGTCACATGAACTCCAGGGGGGCACATGCCATTCATGTCCTGAGACCTCATTGTCATATACAAGATGATGTGAGCTTTGAGTCAAGGTGCATTATCCTGCTGGAAGTAGCCATCAGAAGATGGGTCATCTGCGGTCATAAAGGGATGGACAACAATACTCAGGTACGCTGTCACGTTTAAATGATCCTCAATTGGTACTAATGGGTGTCAAGAAAATGTTCCCCATACCATACACCACTACAAGCCATACCGATGATACAAGGCAGGATAGATCCATGATTTCATGTTGTGAAATCATAAACCATCAGACCAGTCTTCCATTGATCAATTTTGATTAGCCTGTGTGAATTGTAGCCTTAGCTTCCTGTTCTTAGCTGACAGAAATGGCATCCAGTGTTGCCTTCTGCTGCTTTAAGGTTGGACGAGTTGTGTGTACTGTTTCCTTGCTGTCACCAGTCTGCTCATTTCGTCCACACCACTGCCTCTATCTTCCTTTATATTTTCTTAGACCGTCTGGTACCAACAACCATGTCACATTCAAGTCACTTAACCCCTCAAGGACTCAGGGTTTTTCTGTGTTTTGCACTTTCGTTTTTTCCTCCTCACCTTTTAAAAATCATAACCCTTTCAATTTTGCACCTACAGGCTCATAAGATGGCTTTTTTTTTTTGTGCCACCAATTCTACTTTCTACTTTGTAATGACATCAGTCATTTTACCCAAAAATCTACGGCGAAACCAACAAAAAAAATCACTGTGTGACAGAATTGGAAAAAAAAATGCCATTTAGCAAATTTTGTGGGCTTCCGTTTTTACGTAGTGCATTTTTTTCAGAAAAAATTAGCTGTTCTCATTATTCTGTACATACGATTAAAATGATACCCTACTTATACAGGTTTGATTTTGTCTTACTTCTGGAATAAATCATAACTACATGAATGAAAATTAATATGTTTAAAAATGTCCTCTTCTGACCGATATAACTTTAAAAATTTTCAGCATACAGGGATTTATGAGGACTGATTTTTTGCACCATGATCTGAATTTTTTTTTCTTTTTTTTGATCGCTTTTTATACATTTTTTTATGGTATAAAAAGTGACCAAAAGAAAGGAATTTTTTTTACATGTATTCCATTGAACGTGCAGTTTAATTAACAATATATTTTTATAGTTCGAACATTTACGCACGCGACAATACAACATATGTTGATATTTATTTTTATTTACACAGTTTTTTTTATGGGAAAAGGGGGTGATTCAAACTTTTATTAGGGAAGGGGTTAAATCATCTTTATTAACTTTTTTTTCACTTTTTTTTTGCAATGTTATAGCCCCCATAGGGGACAATAACATGCATTACATTGCTTGCCCACACTGATCAATGCTATGCCATAGCACAGCATTGATCAGTGTTTTTGGCGCTCAACTGCTCCTGCCTGGATCTCAGGCACAGAGCAGTCTTTCGGTGATCGGACAACGAGGAGGCAGGTAGGGACCCTCCTCGTGTCCATATAACTGATTGATGAAACCGCGGTGGTCCCGATCAACCCGACTGAGGTGCCGGGAACGCTTTTACTTTCACTTTAGACACGGCAATCAACTTTGATCGCTGCATCTAAAGGGTTAATACTGGACATCAACGGGATCGGTGATGTCCGGTATTAGCAACGGGTCCCAGCTACCGTTAGCCGCTGGGACCGACCCGATATGACATGGGGTCACTGCGTGACACCGCGTTATATCACGGGAGCCGGTGCAGGACGTAAATATACATCCCGCGTCATTAAGGGGATGAATTCCCTTTCTTCCCATTTTGATGCTGAATTTGAACTTCAGCAAGTTGTCTTGACCATGTCTACATGTCTAAATGCAGACGAGGGGGGGTACAGTAATGCAGTAAGGGGCCTGGGTTCCCAGGGAGGCCAGGGCCCCCATTGTACCCCCCTGCAGCACGTGCGACAATTAAAAACGGATATATTTTCCAAACCGAGTTGGTTGACGCCCTTTTCCATACACCATGGAAATTTATATCTGGTTACTGTTATTTTAATAAATGTGGGATAAAAAAGAGTGAATTCAATAACAACTCTCTTACCTTGAATTGCTAGAAGCATCAGAAGAAAGAGAATCAGGTTGTCTGCTGTAGACTTTACGAATATTTGATAATTCATTTGAGATGATATGCTGAGTGTAATCGTCTTTCCATGATAAACCTGAAGGGACATAAAAAGATTACAATTTTCCGTGTACCCGGCTAAAGCAAATAAACAAACTCCATCAGATTGCTTATACTTTTTTTTCTCGGCTAGTGTAGTGTGGCAGGATGTTTAAAACTCCAGGGCAATACCTGTGGCCCAAGAGTAACGTGATTAAGAGATGTATAGGCGAAGTCCCATAGATATGCAAGGGCATTGCTGTTCTAGTCTCGGGCTGCCGAAATTGTCGGTATTGGGACATCCCTAAACACTCCAGCCATCAGAAGTTATGCTGCAACAATAAATGTACAAATATACACACACTAAGAGTAATGTATATATATATATATATATATATATATATATATATATGAACTATTTTTTTTATTATCGTATTTTATTATTCATTAGTTACAAAGAAAAGGTTTTTCTTATAGCATATACAGTACAGTGACCCCCCGACTTATGATGGCCCCGACATATGATAATTTAAACATATGATGGCCTCTCAGAGCCCATCGTATGTTGAAGGCAGCATCGACATATGATGCTGCTGTGTGTCGGGGCCATCATACAAACAGCTATCTGACAGCGCTGACAACTTCAGCAACTGACAGACAGTTGTATAATGTGCCCCGTGTGCCCCGTTCTGCCTCCTGTTACTCACATGCTGTCCTGCTAACTCACGCAGGCTTCCACTGTGAGCTCCGTGTAAGCCCCGCCCCCCCAGAGCAGCCATAGCCAATAGCCTGCAGCATCTTGCTGCAGGCATCCAATGAGCTGCTGGCTGCCCTCCCCTTCCTTTCCTATAGAGCTGTAGTTGGCAGGATCGTAATGGAGGACATTCTGTCCCCCCTGAAGGTATTTAAAGAACTGTACAGTACTGTATGCGATGTCACACATCACATACAATACATATACACACTATACACCCCATACATCAATGGTTCCCTATCAGTGTGCCTCCAGCTGTTGCAAAACTATAACTCCCAGCATGCCCAGACAGTCAATGGCTGTACATGCATGCTGGGAGTTGTAGTTGTGCAACAGCTGGAGGCACCCTGGTTTGTTAAACACTCCCCATACAATGGTCATCCCAGAACCAATTAGCAGTTTCCCATAGAGATATGTATTCAACATACAATGGTTCCGAGGCCCCAGAACCAATTACCATTTTTACATAGACATATGTACTCGACATATGATGGTTTCAACATATGATGGTTCTCCTGGAACCAATTAATATCATATGTTGAGGGACCACTGTACATACACCGATCAGCCATTACAGAAAAACCACCTGTCTAATATTGTGTAGGTTCTTCTCATGTCACAAAACACCTCTTAAAGGGGTACACTTATCATCAAAAGTAATTCTCCTTCCGGGTCCCGATGGCTACAGCCCTGTGCACCTTTAAAGGAGTACTCCGGGATAAGAAAACGTATCCCCTATCCTAAGGATAGTGGATCAGTTTCAGATCGCAGGGGAGTCCAACCGCTGGGGCCCCCCCGCGATCTCCAGTACAGGGCCCCGGCAGTAAGCGGCAAGGGGGCGTGTCTGACCACCGCATGATACGGCAGCTGACACATTCCCTAAATACATCTCTATGGGAGAGCCGGAGTGCTGCACTGCCTCTGCCATAGAAATGCATTGAGAGGGCGTTATGCGGTGGTCGAAAAGCGATATTTTGGCAAAGAGCCGATGGCCCCGAATGGGAGATCGGGGGGGGGGAGGGGGGGAGGACAGACCTCCCCCCGTGTTCTAAAACGTATCCCCTATCCTTTTTTGACCATTTGGCATCTTTTTCACTACTTTCAAAATTTTCTGCACAGATAAATGTGATGAGGGTAGAAAAATACAAAATGCCAATGTTTAACGCATGTTGCATTTTCTTGGCATATTTTTCCTCCTATAAATAATATATATATAAGTCCCAAATAAGTCAAGACTTCAGCTTATGCTGCAATTTTAGAAAACTGTCACTTAGCCAAAAAATACCAATGAAGAGTGAAAAACATAAAAGAAAAAATGACAAGTGGGTTTGGTGTTTCATATTTTCCTATTGACTCCCAGCTAACATCTGACAACGGCGTTATTTGCTATGTGGCGGAGGTGACAGGTTTTTTGAGGGACATATTTGCAAGACAAAAAACAAGTGGAAACCCTGTCTACGGGGCCCCAATTTTGTTTAAGCATAACAATTCTTTATTTATATAGCGCACACAGATTCTGGAGCGCAGTACACTCAACTTGGCCACTGTCCCCATTGGGGCTTACAATCTAACTTCACCTATCAGTATGATTTGGAGTATGGGAAGAAACAAACTTGTTGATGTTGATTTGAACCTATGAGCCCAGCGCTGCAAGGTAACACTGAGTCACTGCGCTGCCCTAAATGTGGCTTATGTCAAAATCTATAAAGTAACAAATATAATTGATCAAGATTTAATGTACTCAGTAGAGTAGGACGTAAATATACAAGGTACCAAGGACAGCCAAGATCTGAATAGCTTGTTGTCTCCTTTTGCTATGGTCATTCTCTTTATTTTAATACTTTACGTAGCTACGCTTTATTGTTTGTTCAGTACAGAGTTGTTTATTATACATTATGTACTTTTTCCTATTTGTAACATTTGTAAACTGATTAAACTTGTGTCAATCAGAACTGTAATGTTTTGTTTTTTTTGGTCTTTTTTTCATTACAGCATTTTTTACAATTTGACTTAATGTATAAGGAAACACATACGCCTGCTACCAGGAATTCTGAGAACAAAACAATTATGGTGGACTCAGAAGGGGTCACATTTCTATAAAAACAGGCTGTACTAGGAATCATATTTTGCATGTCGGTATATTCAAAAAAGGTTGTTTATTGTGAAAGTGCACTTTTGTTGTGGCTTGTCATTTCTTGTTTTTTTTCTTTAGGGTAGGGTCACATACAGCCCATCTGCAGCTCTTTTGATACCACACATGCTTTACCAGCAGTCACAGAGCGAACTTCCTGCTCCCTGTAGCTCTATGTGTGCTCATAGCAGAGGATTTCCTGTCGGCAGTCACGAGCGGACACATAGGGCTACCCCGCCGCAGCAGGGAGCTCGCTCTGCAGTCGCCCTGTGACTGCTGGCAGCGCATCCGCAGTGTCAAATACACTGTGGATGCACTGTGTGTAACCCTCTTTTTAAGTTGTAAAATTATATTTTAGATTTTTAAAGGATACATATAAAAAATAACAATTTATGTAAATTAAGGTCAATATATCCTTGTTGACTATTGACCAATGCACTGAACACCTTTACATTGGTTAATAGTCAAGAAGGATATTTTATGAACCTGCAGATCACAAATAGGCTACATACAGTAAAATATCCTTCTTGACTATTGACCAATTTAAAGGTGTTCAGTGCATTGGTCAATAGTCAACAAGGATATATTGACCTTTTAATTTACATAACATTTTTTTATTCACACATAGGGGAAGATTTATCATTTGTGTGAAAATTGGATCAATAGTTCCTTTTATTTTAACTGTTTTTCTGGCACGGATTTCTATGTCTAGTGACAAAAAATTGCCCATGCAACATAATAATTTGCATACATTTTTAAAAGGATGCACAAAGTGAGAAAAAAGACATGTAACAAGAAATTTCACACATCCTACTTCATCTAGGGAGTGGAGTATACTTGTACAATTTTTTTTTTTGCTATTTTATTTTCCATTTTTCTAGAATTTTGGTCAGCACTTTAACTAAAATCAGGAGTGGAATAAACACAAAGGTACACATCTTTCTAATATAGTTTTTCTCTGTGTTGGTTCCACTATTGGAGCAAAATAGTATGTGTGAGCATACACACAATTTCCTCCGAAAGAACCACAGGATCAGGCAGGCACTTGGATCTTGTTTGAAGCAAAAGGATTTATTACAATGCTTTACGCGTTTCGGGGCGAACCGCTTCATCAGGCATATTGGGAACAGCAGACATGCAAGGTATTTACACAGTCATTTAACCCTTACATAGACAGAACAACACAATACATAGGAAAACACAATAAAAATTATGAAAAATAAAATGCAATAAGAAGCATAAAGAGAATATTAAGATGCAGACTACATCAAAAAAATATATAAAATCTCTATTGTCCACACATATATGTTCTTATATTGTGAAGATACCAAATATATATATATATATATATATATACTTGTCAAAAAAAACATCTGACGCTATTTAGCATTTTCAATGGATTCATTAAGGCCACATGGAAAAAGAGTATCTAATGTAAAAATCCAATAAGATTCTCTGTTGATCAACTTCTGGAATATATTATGAGTCTGCAGAGAGATTGTTTCTTTAATAACTAAATCCAAGACGTCAAAATTACTATCATGTTTTAACAAAAGATTGTGGGTAATAAATCCTTTTGCTTCAAACAAGATCCAAGTGCCTGCCTGATCCTGTGGTTCCTTCAGAGGAAATTGTGTGGTTTTTGTATTTGTCCCAAGAGCGGCTGCTAGATCAGAGAGTTTACCTCTGCATATGCCTTTACCATTGTTGTGCCTGGCTTAGTACAACCACCGCTGGTGAGCAAACTGACTACTGTTCATCCTTCATTTACACAATTACGGTATCACACTTTTGGAGCGCTTTCCTTTATTTTAGTATGTGTGAACATAGTCTGAGATTGCATACTAAAGACTGATACAGAAGATTGACGAGGAGGACCACTGTATACAGTTAAATAATTTTTTTTATTATTGTATTAATGGTATAATGGTTTACAAACATTTTCTACATAGGTCTCTATCAACAATTCTGAATATTTTCTGCATATTCTAAGTTAATTTATGACTGGCTAAAAGATCTTTGCAATCTTTCTTTATTAAGAGTTTCAAGAAAACCAGATCAAACTTTAACTGGTCAAATTAGCTTGGAAGATCATTCAGGACAGAGGAGGTATGGGCTGGAAACACAGCCAACAGACCGCTTCTCTAAAGAAACAGGACACTGAAGATAGGTCAAAACAAAGAGGCTGCAGGAGAAAAACAGTAAGATGAAATTTAGTAAAAACCTGTGGAGAACATGTCGAAATATGAAGGATGTCTGTAGGGTCTAACACATTATGTTGTCACGTATGCAACTGCTGTTGGCCCTGTACTGAGCTCTTCTCTCTATATTGCTTTGCTTCATATAGTTTACTATTCCTTTATGGAATTCTACTTGATAAGACCATCATTATTAGATATTACCGGTACTTCCTGCGTCTCATACCACAGGATGGAATTTGTGCTGGACTTCGCTATGTGTCTTGGACTACTCAGGACATAGCTGTATATGTATAACTACAACAGACTTACCAATATATGTTTATTTAGTAACAAGATGAAATTAACCCCTGCAGCATGTTCTGATTGGAAAAAAAAGAAGCAAACAAGCATAATCATTGATCACCACTGTTTATTAGATTTGCCATCACTTTATGATCCGTGGGAATCCAACCTTCTGATTCAGCCCTGCAGCCCCCTAACAGTCTTTCTATACACAGCAGTGCATATACGAAAACCTGTACAAGCAAAAATTCGCATATGCGAAAATTAGCATATGCAAATTTTCGTGTATGCGAAAATTCGCACACCAGTCTCACACAGTAGTATTAGAGCCTTCATTACACCACACAAGCTGGAAGCAGAGAGGGATGATCACTGTTATGTGTACTGTGAAAAAAAAAAAATACAAAAAAACCCCGAATATTCGTAATTACGAATATATAGTGCTATATTCGCGCATATTCGAATAAAATTCGTATTGTGAATATTCGCGAGCAACACTATTGCTGTACAAGGGAACCACAGCGCAGTTCCTTTAAAGGGAATGACACAGTCACTAGAGTTTCTGCACCAGCAAGGACCGAGAGCTTGGCTGTATTGGGAAAAAAAACTGTAATGAAGGCCACAGCATTGAATCAGTGCCATGACCCATTCATTCCCAGGATTCATCATAAAGGGATGATATATCCCAGCAATATACTATTTGTACTATATATAATATAGGAAAGAAATGGAGTTGTCCAGAGCAGGATGTCAAGCAATACGATATTTATTCAGCGGTAACTGTGGGTGATGACAAGGTACCTTGTCATCACCCACAGTTACCGCTGAATAAATATCGTATTGCTTGACATCCTGCTCTGGACAACTCCATTTCTTTCCACTACTATATGGACTGAGGTCCAGTCCGGTCCGTGAGCGGGAGGGGCGATCGAGTGAGCTGTGCCGCACCTGTTGCACCTATATATAATATAATATATATTGCTGGCTGACTTATTCTTTGTCTGTATTGCACATACGGGGGAGTGGCTACCTCCATGTTGGCCTTGCACCCCACCCACCTCTATCAGGTGTGTATATAAGGTGTCTTGGATGTTCCAGATCCTGCCATGCTTACTGAACTGTTCACACAGAGGCATATTCACAGTGTAGGGTCCGTCCCAATGAGGCCACCTTATCGCGGTGGGACGGTCCAAGCTATTTGACCGCCGGCGGAGACAAATTTGCGAGCTAAGTGCCTCACTATTTCATAGTTTCACATTTGCATCTATTACACCATAGCTGTATAGCTCTCCATGTTTTATCTGCATGTTCATGTTTCACCTATATCTTTGTGCTGGCAGTGTGCTGCTGCATTCTTCTGTTGTTGTAATATAATATATATATATATATATTTGCACAAAGGCAATGTAATATATAATACATATTTCTGTAAAAGCGAACATTCCATATGTTATGATAAGTGCACATGATTAATAGACAAAAAATGATTAATTATTATTCATTATATTCATTTCTGTGTGGTAATGTTTATGGGCTTAACTAGAATCCATAGGCCCTAACACAGAATGAGATGGGCCCCACTCCACCTAACAATATCATATAGAACTCAAGTAGTAGAGCTAGATAGTAGAAAGCCAGCAACTTGTTACTCTCTACAAAAAAGGTACAATGTCCTCACCACTGAGTAGACCCTCTCAAATTCTGGGACCCGAGTGAGCTGCTTTGGCTATAGTAACACCCATGGCTATTTCTTCCACCTAGAAGGGGGCACAGCTGCCAAGGACTCTGTCCAGATTCTGGTTAGGGGAAGGGCACACATGGAGGTGCAGAAGAAATATGACCACTTCTTCTACAGTTATACAGGGGAACTTTTTACTGAGAGCACTTACCTGATACGGTAAATATCTGCTGGGAGCATCTAACTAATATGGTAAACTATCTGCGGAGGGCAACTACCTAATGGGGGACACCATGTTCTGAGGGTACCTCCCTAATGGGGGAAAATTCCTTCTGGGGGCCCCTATCTAATGGGGAAAAGGCCTGTTGGGGGCATGTATCTAATTGAAAAAACAACCTGTGGGGACACCCTCCAAATGGGAAAAAAAATTCTGCTGGCTTAAACCTACCTTATAGGAGAAACTAACTGCTGGATGCACCTAAATAATGGTCTGGAACTACCTACAGGGGGTCCTGTATACCTCCTGGGGCAAACTACCTACCTTATGGGGAGACCTTCCTATTCCTACTCTTTTCCAACACTCCTATGCTTCCCCCCAACCCACTTACCTTCCCACTTTAAAGACACTAAAGGGGGCAATATTACTATTTATATGCATAATATATAACGAAGAGGTAAGGAACCTAAGATTTTTTCCATAGTATCATAGTATTAATGTTTTCAGCATTACTCTGGAGGGGGGCACTTTTTCATAGATTTGCCCTGTGGGCCAAATTACCTAGAAACTGCCCTGGTTAAGCCCATGGTATATTCTTTATATGTCTATGCTTATATTTGCAACAAAAAAATGTAGTTCTTCAGAAGTTTCAAAAACAGGGCCAGCATGAAGATAATGGATCACAGAACATTACTACAATTTTTTACTTCTGTTGTATAATTTTTGTTTAAAGATCAATATAAAGCCAGAGCTCTAGGTGCAAAAGCAATATATGTGACAACAATGGAGATGAATCACTGCCATATAAACTGGAAAAGTACATTTGCAAATGGTTAGATGATGTGAGCCGAATAGTCGCTTTTCACTGCCAAATTCTATATTCTCGTGTTGTCATGCTCAATGAATTGCGGTCACTTCAGTGTTTAAAGAAAAAGAAAGGGCAAAGCATCTTGCATTATGTCAACAAAATCAGGAATGAGTGTTGAGTAGCAGCGTATGGTAATGTCCTGTGTTCTTTGTCCACATCACTACACCTAGCCGCCACTTTTGGCTCCCAACCCAATTATAATAATTTACTTTCCCCGGATGAACAGGATCACAGTGACTCTCTTTTGAGCACATTAATTCCATGTCACTTACATGGAACTGTACTGTGGGACACCCAGCTACCGATTAACCGTCCCTGCTGGAGACCTGTCAACATTGTGTATTCTCAACCCCTGAATTCCCACAATGAACAATGAGTGCCACACACTTCATCTGGCCTATCTATAAGGAGAACAAATTGTTAGGAGAGCTCAGATGACATGTTACAAAAAAGTTACTGTTCGCTTCATTACGTTTATGTCTTCAATATGATGAACCTTACAGTGCTTATAATCCACAGCGTCAATTCTCAGAATTTAACAATGTTTCCTGAAATACATTGTTTGTTAGAGAAAAAAAACACACAAAAAAAACATAATGAAACAAGCTAAGACACTGACAGCCTGGGTCATGGGGCACTGCAATGTCTAATGTATTAATAGTATATAATACAACATGCAGAAATTTTTTTTTCTTTTCCATCCACCTTTGAACATGAACATTTTTACACACAGAGTTCATCATTTAAAAAGGTTTACTATGTTTGTAAATACATATGTATCATAGTACATCATACTGTTGACAGATTACAGGTTGTAATACAGTGCAGATGCCGCATTAAAAAATGAGTGACATTATTACAAAGTACAATTGGTCCCGCATAAAACAAGCCCTTACAAGGCTCTGTAGATGGAAAAATAAAAGTTGTGGCTATTACCATGTGAGAAGGAAAAAACAAAAAAGCAAAAATTAACATTGGCTCAGTCACTCAGGGGCTAAAGAAGCACTCCAAGTTTACTTGTTTACCCATATCATGTACATTCATCATCACTAGTCCTAAGCACCATTTGTTTAATTTCAGCACAGATGGATTCATACGTTTCCTTACTGTTACTGGGTCACATGATTACCAGTATGACCCGCAGAAAATCACAGTGCTTTACGTGTCAAAGCAGTGATCAGTCTTGGTCCAGCTTACTTTCTGTGAACTACAGGATGACATAATCAGATCAATGCTGCTAGCTTCCAGACCATTCCCTTGCCACGTCAGTTAAAATAGGAAAGCATAAGACATATACAAGAACATTAGTAAAAGCCTATGCTATTACTAGAAAATAATGTAGAGTTCTTCTTTAAATAGTAACTATCATGAACAAACCATTAATGAATCAAAAGTACAACCTCTGCTCCTGCAAAAAAAAAAACATTTATTCACTACTACAAAAAAGGCTTAATTCCATCCTGTGTTTGAGAGTTTGCCTAGAAGCAAAGAGAGATCAGATTACATACTGCTAATACATGTCTATGAAATTGAGAGGAGTGAGATGGGAGTAAGAGTGAATGAAGAGGCAGAAACACAACTGTAAGATTGTATTAGATTGCACTCACACAGCTTAAACTGTTCTATAATGTCTTCCATGCTGTTGTTGCTTTTGAGAGTGTGTATAGAAAAATAGAAGAGTAGGATACGGTCTTCTGTATGAGCAGTATATGGGAGTCATAATAAAGGTTGCTCTGCTTTCTCTCGACACCTGTACACAGCCCATGTGATTCTCACCTGAAAACTGCCTTGTATCTGCTTTCCTTTCTATCTGCAGCCTATATGAGCTGCAATTTATGTATGTTCTCCCAAATCACCACACTCTTTGGACTGCTGCTATTTCTAACACTCAGAGAGCAAAGAGTAGCAGCAAAATGGTATGAGATTTAGAATGAAAACTATTTAGAAAGAGGCTTCATTTTGCATTCAGTAAACATATAATAAATACGAAAAATAAGAGCAAAGGTGTCCATGGCCTTTAAGGAAAACACTCAAGTTTCTTTAAGATCCAATTGAATGTTTTCGGCACATACAGTAGTACAGAATGCAACTTATTTATTCATAAACATTGAAACTGGGACAGCAGGCCTTCAATGCTTGGACAGTTCCCATTCAGCTGTGGGCTTATCGGAATGAATGACTCTCATGGCTGCCCCATGGAAACTGGATCTGATGGTTTCTTAGCTATTCTGAATCACAAAGGCTTGAAAAGCAATCTAAACCCTTTTTATTCAGTTTATTTTTTTCTATCATAAAGCTGAAAACTTCTGGTTCTAAAGAGGTAAAGTTTTTTTATGCTAGTTAGTTACTAATTCCTTTTAAATTCTTTCATCTTTCCTTTTTTGTATAGTTTTTTTTTTTTGCAGAATGAACTTAACCATCTTTAAGTCCCAGCACTGTAGACAAGGGGCCCCCAACATATGCTAGGAGAAGTAGTTAAGTAATTGCTGGAGAGTCCTAGTTTGAAGTAACTCCTACAATATGGTCACATGTTAACCCCTTGCCCCCACACACATTTAGACACTGGGCTGCATAATGGTACTTGCCATGATTTCAGGCCAGTTGATATTATCAGAATTGATGTCCCAACAGCATATTAGGATTTTTCCCACTTAAATTTGCAATAAGGGAAAATTGTCTTCTAGGGATAATGTTGTAATTATACGGTGGAGCAAAAAAGTATTTAGTCAGCCACCAATTGTGCAAGTTATCCGACTTAAAAAGATGAGAGAGGCCTGTAATTTTCATTATAGCTATACCTCAATTATGAGTACGGTGTCCATTTTAGGACATCGTCAGTCGTCAGCCGTACCTCCGTCCTCCGTCAGGCAAAACAGCATCCCGCCTCCTCCCTCGCACCAATCGCCGTCAGTCATCAGCCGCAACTCCATCCTCCTTCAGGCAAAATGGCGTCTTGCCTCCTCCCTCACATTAATCGCTGTCATCCTTCAGCCACAACTCCCTCATCCGAAAATCCATCATCCAAAACGCTGTCATGCCTCAGACAATTCTCCCTCAGACGCATAGCAGAGCAGATGCTACACAGCACTGTATAGCATAGGCGACATTAAATTGCATGTACAGCAGAGCCCGTATAGCAGAGAGCCGACACTGACTCGGCTCTGCTACATGGCAGGAAGGTTTTTCGTCTGAGGGATGACAGAGTTTTGGATGAGAGACTTTAGGATGACAAAGGAGGTAGGAGGGAGTTGCGGCTGACGCCTAATGGAGATTGGTCCGAGGGAGGAGACGGGACACTGTTTTGCCTAAAGAAGGACGGAGGTATGGCTGACGACTGACGATGTCCTAAAATGGAAACCGTATATGAGAGACAAAATGAGAATAGATATAGATAAAATCACATTGTCTGATTTCTAAAGAATTTATTTATAAATTATGGTGGAAAATAAGTATCAATAACAAAAGTTCATCTCAATACTTTGTTATATATCCTTTTTTGGCAATGACAGAGGTCAAATGTTTTCTGTAAGTCTTCACAAGGTTTTCACACACTGCTGCTGGTATTTTGGCCCATTCCTCCATGCAGATCTCCTCTAGAGCAGTAATGTTTTGGGGCTGTTGCTGGGCAACACGGACTTTCAACTCCCTCCAAAGGTTTTCTATGGGGTTGAGATCTGGTGACTGACTAGGTCCCTCCGGGACCTTGAAATGCTTCTTACGAAGCCACTCCTTCGTTTCCTGGGCGGTGTGTTTTGGATCATTGTCATGCTGAAAGACCCAGCCATGTTTCATCTTCAATACCCTTGCTAATCGCGGTGTCTAAAGGTTTACTTCTGGACATCAGCCCGATCGGCGATGTCCGGTATTAGCCGCAGGTCCCGGATGCTGATAGCAACTGGGACCCTGCAGATACGAAGCGTGCTCAGCTTCTGGGCGCGCTTCACAGATGGAGCCTGCCATGGATGTAAATATGGGTCCATGGTTGTTAAGGGGATAAAGAACCCCACTGCATCCTCTCTTCCTGTAAGTAAGACATTGTCCATCCATTGTGCTCTCACTTCTGGGTCCACTTCCATGTCTTGTGGCTTTTATAGCGAACAGCCTAGCCTGCTCTGAACTTAGGAGTGCTTTGGTCAACCACTATAATCTAGTACAGTTTCTTTGAAATATCTCAATCAACTGGTGCCAGAAAGTTAAACAGATTTGTAAATTACTTCTATTTAGAAATCACAATCCTTCTAGTACTTCTCAGCTGCTGTATATTTCAGAGGAAGTTCTTTTCTTTTTTAATCTCTTTTCTGTCTGACCAAAGTGCTCTCTGCTGACTCTTCCGTATGTGTCTGGAACTATCCCGAGCAGGAGCAAATCCCCATAGCAAACCAATCCTGCTCTGGACAGTTCCTGACATGGACAGAGGTGTCAGCAGAGAACACTGTAGTCAGACATAAAATAAATTAAATAAATTAAAGAACTTCCTCTGTAGTATACAGCAGCTAATAAGTACTGGAAAGACTAAGATTTTTTAATAGAAGTAATTTACAAATCTGTATAACTTTCTGGCACCAGTTGGTTTAAAAAAATAGTTTTCCACCGGAGTACCCCTTTAGGACTCAAATTAATGGCCAACCATTTCATTCATGGACAAGCCATGTCTGCCAATATGAAAGCAGATCTTTTAGGGAATTTCTGTTCTGTCCAAATCTGATGACCTGCCTCTATCACAGGAAACACCCCTGATAGGGAATATAGAAAGGGGTTGTGTCGTATTAAATCCCTTTAGGGTTGAGAAATCTCTACCCCTACAGATAACATCAACAAGATATAAAGGAATGAACAACCCTTTAGTAATTTCAAAAATATTAAATATACAGTGCTACATTCTAACATCAAAAGGTGAATATAATTGATGCAAAATAGTAAAACCTAACAGCTTGCCCCCTGTCTGACAGCAACCTGCAGACGGTAAACATCTGTTACATGGTACTCTCACCTTCCCCTTTATCTTCTATGTAACATAACATAATGGGTAGGAACATGTTACATCTGCCACCACAATTAGTTAGACATTCACACAGCTTTCTCCGTTTTCCCTAGGGTTCGGTACTGACTTTGTACAAAATCATCTACACGATCCTATGCATTTCTATACACTCTACACATTTCTATACACAAGTTTCCTAAAACAGACTATTCGTTTAACATTCAATTACACTGACTAGGAATTATCCATTCTGTCTGGAAACAAACCTCTCTGCCTTCTATTTCTATCTAAAGCTTTCTAAATAAACAGACACAAGATGTAGATCCTGTTCTGCAGTGAACTGACCCTGTGATGGAGGCCCAGAACGGAGCCTCAGATACACATGTAAAAGAGGCCATATTGCTCGGCTATCCTTGTTAGAGCCATTGACCCTCTCCCTTTTGTTTTGCTCTACTTGTCTGCTTTTCTCTGACTGGTTTTGCTGGCCAACTCTCTAACGAATGTATCCCTGACCATACATGTTAATGTGTAAGCCTGTTTAACATCAGTATCGTATAGCATTGTTTTTGGCTGGCCCCTTTGTTTCAATTTGTTTAAAACTGGTAAATAAAGAAAACAGCATTTTGTCAAAACTTATGTTTCCTTTAAAAAGTATGGCAAAAGGGGATTGCCCAGGATTAAAAAATCAGCTTTTTCAGAAAAAGTGTCACCATTGACCATGGCCTATGGTTTGATATTGCAGCTCATGCCTTTTAATGCAAACAGGGTTAAAGGGGTACTCCGAAGGGAAAAAAAATTACAATCAACTGGTACCAGAAAGTTATATAGATTTGTAAATTACTTTTTATATAAAAATCTTAATCCTTCCAGTACTTATCAGCTGCTGTATTATCCAGAGGAAGTTGTCTAGTTCTTTCCAGTCTTACCAGAGTATTCTCTGCTGTCACCTTTGTCCGTATCAGGATCTGTCTAGAGCAGGAGAAAATCCCCATAATAAACAGTTCCTGACAAGGACTGAGGTGTCAGAAGAGAGCACTGTGGTCAGACTGAAAAGAACTATACAACTTTCTCTGGATAATAAAAAAGCTGATAAGTACTGAAAGGCTTAAAGGGGTACTCCGCCCCTAGACATGTTATCCCCTATACAAAGGATAGGGGATAAGATTTCTGATCGCAGGGGTCCTGCTGCTGGGGACCCCCCGTGATCTCGGCTGCGGCACCCAGCCATCATCACTCGGCGATACAGGGGCCGGAGCAACGTGATGTCACGGCTCCGCCCCCTTCATGATGTCATGTTCTGCCCTCTCAATACAAGTCTATGGGAGGGGGCATGGCGGCCGTCACACCCCGTCCCATAGATTTGCATTAAGGGGGCAGACCGTGCTCCGGCCGCAAGTTCGCTCTGTGCAGTGATGACAGCGGGGTACCACAGCCGAGATCACGGTGGTCCCCAGCGACAGGACCCCCGCGATCAGACTTCTTATGCCCTATCCTTTGGATAGGGAATAAGATGTCTAGGGACAGAGTACCCCTTTAAATGTGTAGAAGTAATTTATACATCTATATAACTTTCTGGCACCAGTTGCTTTGAAAACTTTTTTTTTTTTCTAAAATATGACCTTGGATGTATGTTGTTGCGTTGTCGTCTTGATGCTTTCTACAAAATTCCTTTAACCCCTTAAGGACGCAGGACGTAAATGTACGTCCTGGTGAGGTGGTACTTAACGCACCAGGACGTACATTTACGTCCTAAGCATAACCGCGGGCATCGGAGCAATGCCCGTGTCATGCGCGGCTCATCCCAGCTGCTGATCGCAGCCAGGGACCCGCCGGCAATGGCCGACGCCCGCGATCTCGCGGGCGTCCGCCATTAACCCCTCAGGTGCCGGGATCAATACAGATCCCGGCATCTGCGGCAGTTCGCGATTTAAATGAACGATCGGATCGCCCGCAGCGCTGCTGCGGGGATCCGATCATTCATAACGCCGCACGGAGGTCCCCTCACCTTCCTGCTTCTTGCTCCCGGCGTCTCCTGCTCTGGTCTGTGATCGAGCAGACCAGAGCAGAAGATCACCGAAAACACTGATCTGTTCTATGTCCTATACATAGAACAGATCAGTATTAGCAATCATGGTATTGCTATGAATAGTCCCCTTTGGGGACTATTCAAGTGTAAAAAAAAATGTAAAAAAATGTAAAAGTAAAAAAAAAGTGAAAAATCCCCCTCCCCCAATAAAAAAGTAAAACGTCCGTTTTTTCCTATTTTACCCCCAAAAAGCGTAAAAAACATTTTTTATAGACATATTTGGTATCGCCGCGTGCGTAAATGTCCGAACTATTAAAATAAAATGTTAATGATCCCGTAGGGTGAACGGCGTGAACGAAAAAAAATAAAAATAGTCCAAAATTCCTACTTTTTTAATACATTTTATTAAAAAAAAATTATAAAAAATGTATTAAAAGTTTTTTATATGCAAATGTGGTATCAAAAAAAAGTACAGATCATGGCGCAAAAAATGAGCCCCCATACCGCCACTTATACGGAAAAATAAAAAAGTTAGAGGTCATCAAAATAAAGGGATTATAAACGCACTAATTTGGTTAAAAAGTTTGTGATTTTTTTTAAGCACAACAATAATATAAAAGTATATAATAATGGGTATCATTTTAATCGTATTGACCCTCAGAATAAAGAACACATGTCATTTTTACCATAAATTGTACGGCGTGAAAACAAAACCTTCCAAAATTAGCAAAATTGCGTTTTTCGTTTTAATTTCCCCACAAAAATAGTGTTTTTTGGTTGCGCCATACATTTTATGATATAATGAGTGATGTCATTACAAAGGACAACTGGTCGCGCAAAAAACAAGCCCTCATACTAGTCTGTGGATGAAAATATAAAAGAGTTATGATTTTTAGAAGGCGAGGAGGAAAAAATGAAAACGTAAAAATTTAAGTCCTTAAGGCCAAAATGGGCTGAGTCCTTAAGGGGTTAAAAGGACAAGGTATATACCCCATTGAGGAATCTGCTAAAGTTGGGTCCAAACCTCCAACAGAGATTTTAATGATGGTTTTATAGGTGATAAATGTCCCTTTTAGCGAAACCCCTTTAACTAGTTGACACTAGTTGATAACTTATCATTAGGAGGGAATATTTTTTCATTTCAATGAAATACAAGTAGACTACTCATATTCCTTATTTTGCCTGGAAAGAGTTAAGGTGCAAACAAGTATTTGAATTCTTAATGAGTGTTCTGAGCAGGAGATAATAAATGACTTGTCCGGTCTGAAGAAAGATTGTTTCCTGCAAAACAGATGCTCGCCATGAAAGGCTGGACCCAAAAACCACATTATTAGGATGACCACAGCACCTGAATCCCGGAGGAAATCAGTCATTATGGGACTCATCTATCAAGATCCCAGCTGGGAAAAAATGATACTAATTTACTTTCTTAATCAAATAACCCTCATTACTGGAAATTTGTTATATCTGTGCTGCCGATCACTGTAGAGGTTATTACTTTATGTTGCTATATTTAGTCACATTTATTATTTTGTATTATGTCTAAAGAGGATGTCCGAGGGTTCGACAATGAGCAATAACTGTGACCCAGAAAAGAAAGTCAGAGGTCTCACTGATCACGTGCCATACTTTCTGGCCCAATGTGATGCCACTGGTATGGCACATAAATGCTCGGTGCTATTGGCTGAAGGCGTCATGTGCTGCGGAGGCATGTCATCACCGGCATTATAACAAAGGCTGGTAGGGGACCTTCTGTGCTGGATCATCAAAAGATTGAAATAGTGTTTGGTTTTAGGTGTACACCATTTGCTGCTCCTCTGTTTTTTTTTTTCTCAAGCTGTTGGGACAGTCCTTTTAAGGTTCCATAGCATTTTCTTACCATACATAACAATTCGGTGACACTAGATACAACGTGTGCCTTTCTAATATTAGTAAATAAGAAGACAGCTGAGCACTTGGAAGACTAGGAGATAGCTGAAATCTCTGATAGTATATGGGGTCACTTATCCTAGTGTCTCAATATAATATACGGTACTTACCGTATTTTTCGTCCTATAGGACGCACCGGCGTATAAGATGCACCCAATTTATAGGTGCAAAATCTAAAAAAATAAAGATTTTGAACCCAATAGTGGTCTTCAACCTGTGGACCTCCAGATGTTGCAAAACTACAACTCCCAGCATGCCCAGACAGCCGTTGGCTGTCCGGGCATGCTGGGAGTTGTAGTTTTGCAACATCTGGAGGTCCGCAGATTGAAGACCACTACATAGGAGGTAATACTCAAGTGTCCCCGCCGCTCCGGACCCGTCACCGCTGCCCTGGATGTCGCTCCATTGCTGTTGCCGTCGCTCCGGAACGTCTCTGCTGCCGGCCGGGCATCCTTGCTCTCCGTCGCCGCCATCACGTCGTTACGCACGCCGACGCGACGACGTGATAACGAGGAAGGAGAGCGCCGGCCATACAGGAGATCCCTGAACGGAGAAGACACCGAGGAGGCAGGTAAGGTCCCTCCCGGTGTCCTGTAAGCACTAGCCTGGCTATTCAGTCGGGCTGTTCGGGACCGCTGCGGTGAAATCGCGGTGGTCCCGAACAGCCCGACTGAACAGCCGGGTTAGTGTCACTCTCCCTTCAGACGCGGCGGTCAGCTTTGATCGCCGCGTCTGAATGGTTGATACAGGGCATCACCGCGATCGATGATGTCCTGTATTAGCCGCGGGTCCCGGCCGTTGATGGCTGCAGGGACCGCCACGATAGGTGAGTATTCGCCGTATAAGTAAACTGTATGCTCACTTACTTACAAAATATTGCACACAATTTAAACTATAATAGATGTACCATATTTAGAACTAAAACCCATATTTAAGAACATTTTAGTAAAGCCGTCAATCTAAATGGTAACCTTAACCCCTTCCCGCAGAATGTCATATATAAACGCCGGGTTGTGCAGTGCGTTCGCGCATCCCGGCGTTTATAAATGACATGCAGTTAACCCGGCGATGCGCAGCATCGCACGGGTTAACTGGCAGAAGTCCCGCTGTTTCCAGCAGGGGACAACTTCTGCTTCACCCCCAGGACCATCAATTGATGGTCCTGGTCAGCGATCACTGTGATTGGTCCCTGTGGACCAATCACAGTGATCTGGGGTGAAAGTTCAGATCCCCCGCACTGCCCGCCCCTGGAAGTCGGGCAGAACGGGGGACGAAGGCTGCAGGGGCTCGCGGGGACCTGCGGCATTCGGGGGGAACACGTGGGGACCGGCGGACTTACCTGATCCAGCGGCGGGACCGAGGAGCAGCGCGGGACCGGCCACGTGGACGAGCAGCGACGGGTGAGTATATGGTCCTCAGAAGCAGCAGTGAAGATCTTCACTGCTGCTTCTAGGAGTCTGAAAACTACAACTCCCAGCATGCCTAGACAGCCTTTGGCTGTCTGGGCATGCTGGGAGTTGTAGTTTTGCAACATCTGGAGGGCCTCAGTTTGGAGACCATTGTATAATGGTCTCCAATCTGTGCTCTTCCAGCTGTTGCAAAACTACAACTCCCAGCATGCACTGACTGTCCAGGCATGCTGGGAGTTTTAGTTAAGCAACATCTGGCCCTTCAGATGTTGCCGAACTACAACTCCCAGCATGCCCTTCAGCTGTCTGGGCATGCTGGGAGTTGTAGTTTTGCAACAGCTGGAGACACACAGGTTGGGAAACATTGTTTCTAACTCAGTGTTTCCTAACCTGTGTGCCTCCAGCTGTTGCAAAACTATAACTCCCAGCATGCACTAAAGACCATGCATGCTGGGAGTTGTAGTTTTGCAACATCTGGAGGGCCCCAGTTTGGAGACCATTGTATAATGGTCTCCAATCTGTGCTCTTCCAGCTGTTGCAAAACTACAACTCCCAGTATGCACTGACTGTCCAGGCATGCTGGGAGTTTTAGTTCAGCAACATCTGGCCCTTCAGATGTTGCCGTACTACAACTCCCAGCATGCCCTTCAGCTGTCTGGGCATGCTGGGAGTTGTAGTTTTGCAACAACTGGAGACACACTGGTTGGGAAACATTGTCTGTTTCTAACTTAGTGTTTACTAACCTGTGTGCCTCCAGCTGTTGCAAAACTATGACTCCCAGCATGCACTAACAGACCATGCATGCTGGGGGTTGTGGTTTTGCAACAGCTGACGCAAGCCCCCCGCCCCGCCACCCCCGTGAATGTACAGGGTACATTCACATGGGCGAGGCTTTTACAGTGGGTTTCTCGCATCTTGAGATGCAGCAAATTTTGCGCTGGGAAATTCGCTGTAATCCCCCGCCCATGTGACTGTACCCTAAAAACACTACACTACACTAACACAAAATAAAATAAAAAGTTAAAAACACTACATATACACATACCCTTACACAGCCCCCCTCCCCCAATAAGAACGTCCGGTACACCACTGTTTCCAAAGCAGAGCCTCCAGCTGTTGAAAAACAACAACTCCCAGTATTGTCGGACAGCCGTTGACTGTCCAGGCATGCTGGGAGTTTTGCAACAGCTGGAGGCACCCTGTTTGGGAATCACTGGCGTAGAATACCCCTATGTCCACCCCTATGCAAATCCCTAATTTAGGCCTCAAATGCACATGGCGCTCTCACTTTGGAGCCCTGTCGTATTTCAGGGCAACAGTTTAGGGCGACATATGGGGTATCGCTGTAATCGGGAGAAATTGCGTTACAAGGTGTGGGGGGCTTTTTCTTCTTTAACCCTTCATGAAAAGGAAATGTTGGGGTCTACACCAGAATGTTAGTGTAAACATTTTTTATTTTTTACACTAACATGCTGATGTTGCCCTATACTTTAAATTTTCACAAGAGGTAAAAGGGAAAAAAGTCCCCCAAAATTTGTAACGCAATTTCTCCCGACTACAGAGATACCCCATATGTGAGCACAAAGTGCTCTGGGGGCGCACAACAAGGCCCAGAAGGGAGAGTGCACCATGTACATTTGAGGTGATTTGCACAGGGGTGGCTGATTGTTACAGCGGTTTTGACAAACCCAAAAAAAACAAAACCCCACATGTGACCCCATTTCGGAAACGACACCCCTCACGGAATGTAATGAGGGGTGCAGTGAGAATTTACACCCCACAGGTGTCTGACGGATCTTTGGAACAGTGGTCCATGAAAATGAAAACTTGTACAGCCCACTGTTCCAAAGATCTGTCAGACACCAGTGGGGGGTAAATGCTCACTGTACCCCTTGTTACGTTCCACAAGGGGTCTAGTTTCCAAAATGGTATGCCATGTGTGTTTTTTTTTGCTGTTCTGGCACCTTAGGGGCTTCCTAAATGCGACATGCTCCCCGAGCAAAATTTGCTCTCAAAAAGCCAAATATGACTCCTTCTCTTCTGAGCATTGTAGTTCGCCCATAGTGCACTTCAGGTCAACTTATGGGGTACCTACATACTCAGAAGAGATGGGGTTACAAATTTTGGGGAGTATTTTCTGCTATTAACCCTTGCAAAAAGGTGAAATTAGGGGGGAAACACACATTTTAGTGGAAATTTTTTTTTTTTTTTTTACATATGCAAAAGTCATGAAACACCTGTGGGGTAATAAGGCTCACTTTATTCCTTATTACATTCCTCAAGGGGTCTAGTTTCCAAAATGGTATGCCATGTGGGTATTTTTTGCTGTTCTGGCACCATAGGGGCTTCCTAAATGCGACATGCCCCCCGAGCAAAATTTGCTCTCAAAAAGCCAAATATGACTCCTTCTCTTCTGAGCATTGTAGTTCACCCATAGTGCACTTCAGGTCAACTTATGGGGTACCTCCATACTCAGAAGAGAAGGGGTTACAAATATTGGGGGGTATTTCCTGCTATTAACCCTTGGAAAAATGTGAAATTTGGGGGGAAACACACATTTTAGTGAAAAAAAAATATTTTTTTTTTTACATATGCAAAAGTCGTGAAACACCTGTGGGGTATTAAGGCTCACTTTATTCCTTGTTACGTACCTCAAGGGGTCTAGTTTCCAAAATGGTATGCCATGTGAGGGTTTTTTGCTGTTCTGGCACCATAAGGGCTTCCTAAATGCAACATGCCCCCAAAAACCATTTCAGAAAAACGTACTCTCCAAAATCCCCTTGTCGCTCTTTCCCTTCTGAGCCCTCTACTGCGCCCGCCGAACACTTTACATAGACATATGAGGTATGTGCTTACTCGAGAGAAATTGGGCTACAAATATAAGTATACATTTTCTCCTTTTACCCCTTGTAAAAATTTAAAAATTGGGTCTACAAGAACATGCGAGTGTAAAAAATGAAGATTGTGAATTTTCTCCTTCACTTTGCTTCTATTCCTGTGAAACACCTAAAGGGTTAAAATGATGACTGAATGTCATTTTGAATACTTTGGGGGGTGCAGTTTTTATAATGGGGTCTTTTGTGGGGTATTTCTAATGAGAAGACCCTTCAAATCCACTTCAAACCTGAACTGGTCCCTGAAAAATAGTGAGTTTGAAAATTTTGTGAAAAATTGGAAAATTGCTGCTGAACTTTGAAGCCCTCTGGTGTTTTCCAAAAGTAAAAACTCGTCACTTTTATGATGCAAACATAAAGTAGACATATTGTATATGTGAATAAAAATTTTTTTTATTTGTAATATACATTTTCCTTACAAGCAGAGAGCTTCAAAGTTAGAAAAATGCTAAATTTTCAAATTTTTCATCAAATTTTAGGATTTTTCACAAGGAAAGGATGCAAGTTACCACAAAAATTTACTACCATGTTAAAGTAGAATATGTCACGAAAAAACAATCTCGGAATCAGAATGATAACTAAAAGCATTCCAGAGTTATTAATGTTTAAAGTGACAGTGGTCAGATGTGCAAAAAACGCTCTGGTCCTTAAGGCCAAAATGGGCTTGGTCCTGAAGGGGTTAAAGCGTACCTGTCATATAAAAAAAATAATGCTTATACATGTTTCATCTTTTTTATATTCCTAGCTTCTGTATTTGGATTACAAATCCCTCTGTTCGGTTGCTTACTGATTCTGACATCTGATGCTCTGGAAAGGGCATGTCTAAACACTGAGCCTGCCCTCAATCACCATGCATTTTCTTCCTACCTGAGTCTGCTGTGCTGTGCTGGGCCTCTTCATCCAATCACTGCAAGCTGCTCTGTAATCCTCACAGGAGCCTGATAGACAAGCCAAGAGTGAGCACAGAGGAGGATTTTGTCCTTACTTCCTGGACTCCCATTTATCTCTATAGCACAACCTCAGAAGGAGCAGCATGGAGGTCATTATCAAGCAGTGCTGAGCAGTGTAGGCTGTGAATCAAGCCATGGGGTAAGATATATAACACTAACTACAAGCTGCATCTCCATTTCTGTGTGTGAGTCTCTCACTCTGCCTTTGTCTCTCTCCAGTCATTCCTCCCTCTTTCTCTCCCTTCTCTATTAACTCCTATGTTAGCTGACCTCTCCATGAGCTGATCCATCGTGAGATAGATTTAGGACTTTTTAAGGGTACGTTCACATGGGCGGATTACCTGCGGAATTGCTGCAGAAAATCTGCATCGAATTTTGCTACCGTTGACTGCAATGGGTCTGAAGGAAAATCTGCAAATCTGCCTCCATAACGAATTTTTTGCTGACACATTGAAGTCAATGGTAGCAAAATCTGCTGAGGATTTTTCGCAGCAAATACACTGCAGGTAATCCGCCCTTGTGAACATACCTAAGAGTGAATGAAAGTGGCAAAAATGGGCACTTGAATTAAGTAAGATACTTTACAACATTTCTTGTACTTTCTTGGATTATAGATTTATGCAAAGTTGGTTGAAACTATTGTTATCATTAAGTCAGATTTGTGGAGTCCAACAGGCAAGACGGCCACTGATCAAGAATGAAAGAGTTTAGTTTTAAAACAACTACACATTCTGATTCTTCTCACTTAAATTTATAGGACTTATGAAAACCGATGAAAAAACTCAAAAAACTTTAAAGTGTTATTGCAACTATTTATTTGTATTACCTTTCCATGGAACAGGGAACAATGTTACTTCATCAGAGGAGGTTTCCCTCGAAACGCGTATTCTGCTATTTGTTTATTTTACTCAATAAAGTGGTCCCTGCTGAGGGATCTTTTTTCAACTACTGCTGCCTCCGTCCACATCTCTTGGGTCAAGAATCCACAGCGCCTGGGCTCATAAGTCTTCTTCTTTCACTCTCTTCAGTCTTTACTAGGGGTAAAGACCCCATGCTTCCTGCAACCTCCCGACTTCAGCAGCAGTTCTAACTGTCTTGGTACCCTAATTATTAGGGTGATAGGCGCATGTCCTATCGTTTTGAGGTGAGCAGCCAATCACTAGATGTGTCGGCAGCCCCGACAACTAGTTTTGTTCCACCTGCCAAGGGTAAAACAGTGGAGATCAAAAGTTTGGGCACCCCAGGTAAAAATTTGTATTAATGTGCATAAAGAAGCCAAAGAAAGATGGAAAAATCTCCAAAAGGCATCAAATTACAGATTAGACATTCTTACAATATATCAACAAAAGTTAGATTTTATTTCCATCATTTACACTTTCAAAATAACAGAAAACAAAAAAAATTGGCATCTGCAAAATTTTGGGCACCGTGCAGAGTTAATATTTTGTACTGCCGCCTTTGGCAAGTATCACAGTTTGTAAACGCTTTTTGTAGCCAGCCAAGAGTCTTTCAATTCTTGTTTGAGGTATCTTTGCCCATTCTTCCTTACAAAAGTCTTCCAGTTCTTTGAGATCTGTTCTCCTTCTTCTCCAAACGTACCTTTGCTCATTCCGGCCAAAAAGTTAAATTTTAACCTCATCGGTCCACAGAACTTGTTTCAAAATGCATCAGGCTTGTCTACATGTTCATTTGCAAAGTTGAAACGCTGATTTTTGTGGTGAGGACGTAGATGAGGTTTTCTTCGGATGACTGTTCCATGAAGACCATATTTATACAAGTATCTCTTTATAGTGGAATAGTGTACCACAGCTCCAGTGTCTGCCAGATCTTTCTGGAGGGATTGTGCAGTCAAACATGGGTTTAGAATTGTTTTTCTCACAATCCCGCGAGCTGTTCTGTCTGATATTTTCTTGGTCTTCCAGATCTTGCTTTAACTTCCACTGTTCCTGATGACTGCCATTTCTTAATTACATTCCGAACAGAGGATATTGACATCTGAAAATGTTTTGCTATCTTCTTATAGCCTTCTCCAGCTTTGTGAGCGTATACTATTTTCAGTTTCAGATTTCTAGACAACTGTTTAGAAGAATCCATGGTGCTGATTGTTGGGGCAAGGTCAGATGAGTCTGGGCATTTAAAACCTTTGAGATTGACATCACCTGGTCTTCCCAGATGATGATTGAGAACAATCCTTGATACTGGCAGGTCTCAGCTTTGCAAAGGGTGCAGTGCATGCTATAAATTCTGCAGGGTGCCCAAACTTCTGCAGATGCCATTTTTTTGCTTTCTGTTATTCTGAAAGTGTAAATGATGGAAATAAAATCTAACTTTTGTTGACATATTATAAGAATGTCTAATCTGTAATTTGATGCCTTTTGGAGATTTATTCCATCTTTCCTTGGATTCTTTATGCATATTAATAAATTTTTTTACCTGGGGTGCCCAAACTTTTGATCCCCACTGTAAATGAGGTTCAACTCGTGCGGTCTTTTTCTTTCTACATTACTACAATTCCCAGAGTAAGCGTGGATAGACAAAACAGATGACCGCCTAGTCATTCTGTCTATCTAGGCTTACTCCTTCCTCCAATGTTCCCCATCCAACATGATAGAAATTGAGATGTTTTGCAGAGAAGAATGGCAGAACATCCCCCAATCCAAGTGTGTAAACATTGTGGCCTCATCCCAAATAAGACTTGAGACTGTAATCACTGCCAAAGTACTAAGTAAGGGGTCTGAATACTTATCCCACTATGATATTATAGCCTTTCACTTTTCAATAAATTAGCAAAGATTTCTAACATTCAGTTTTCACTTGTCATTATGAGGTATTTAGTGCAGATTGTTGTGGGGAAGCATTATACATGTGTAATTATATTTATTATTTACTTCTTTTTTTTTTCTTAAGTCTGCAACATAACAAAATGTAAAAGAAAGTGTAAGGGTATGCATTATATACTAAAAGCCTTGTAAATATCGAAAATACTGATACATTTTTAGGAACCAACATTTGCTGCCAGTAAATGTGTAAATGAGATGTTCAGCATCAGCCTCTAATTACTATAATACAAGATTTTTCATTTAGGACAACTACAAGGACATCATTCTTGACTCTTATTCCAATTCATTAGGGAAACACAATCTTATTTTACAGTGCAATTTATATTAATATGAAAAGCAAAGATTCTGGGCATGATGAGATCTTGCGTTATTGAGGCCACACGTGTCTACAAAATACCACATTAACACAGTCATTAATAACCATTTTATTTACAGACTCTATGCTGCTAACACATTAACAACTTGTCTGTTATTTTAGAAAACATCCAAACTAGCGGAAAGACAATTTGATCTTGTTAGTTGTTTTTTTTATGTTTAAAAAGTTACAAAGACCGTAACAAATAATAAGTATGGTAAAGAGATGACACAGAGCAGGACATAGAGGAAGCATAGCTAGTTTGGCCCCTTAGACTTCACCTGAAGTAGGTTAGACCTTAAAATGGTTGTCACAGAACCAAGAATGGTATTTGTATACTCACTTTTGGGGAGTAAGCTGTCATGGCCCAAAACTTTTCTCCCTGTTTAAAGAGGTTGGCATTGTTGTCAGGGCTGGAAGTATATTGGCACTGTTACATGTGGGTGAAACCATGCAGTCCATGTTATCAAAACATCAATGTTAATAATACTGCAGCATTTTGCGACCATTGGCCACCACATGTCGGCATGGCCTCTTTGTGGAGGGACAACCTCTTGGTGCAGGGACAACTTGTGGAGTAAGGTACTGGAAGTTGCATAGACTTGCATGGAACTTTTGACAAAAAACCCAACCGTCGCAAATGGGGGTGGTTTAGGGTTAGTTTAACTATTAAGCACATTTAAGCACAATACTGTCTTGGATTGACTACCTAATACCAGGGGTGTGGAAATGTAATAAAAAACTACTTGTCCACTGGACTAAAAACGAGCAAAATCTACTTGTCCATCATGACGATTCACCTGTCCTGGCCAATTTTTGCTTTTACGCTTTCATTTTTTCCTCCTCGCCTTATAATAGCCATAACTAACTACTATAATGATACCTTAAAAATTTTTAATAACATACACTCCGAAATGAAAAAATAAAAATAAAAATATTAGTGAAGTGAAATTGAAATAGTAAAGGATAATTTAGCAAATTTGGTGGTTTTCTTTTCTACGCCATTTACCTTGTGGTTGAGCTAACATGTTATTTTGATACTTTAGGCTTGCCTGATTACAGCAATACCAGATTTGTATAGTTTCCGTCATGTTTTCTACTATAAAAAAAAAATCTGAACTTAAAAAAAATAAAATAAATGTAATGCCATTTCCTGGCCCCTGTAGCTTTTTTTTTATTTTTTTTCCTGCATTGCACCATAATCTGTTTTTTGTATCGGTACCATTTTGGTATTCATATGACTTTTTAATCGCTTTTAACTTTTTTTCTGGGATATAAAAATTGCAATTCTGTGGTTTGGTACTTTTTTATGTACGGGATGCATAATGTTATATTTTAATAGTTTGTACTATAACATGCGCAGCGATACCAAATATGTTTATTTTTATTATGTTTACATGTTTTCATATAGTGTAAGGATTTCACCCTGGGAATAGCTCTGGGATCGTCCTTGACACAGTCACAGGACACGTTTCTACTTCATTCAGCAGGTAAACAACAGTTCTTTATGCAGTCTGTCACCGGTACAGCCATCGCCCGAACTTTGCTGGTAGCCAACCAAGCCTGTATCACCCATTTGCAGGACTTCTGCAGCTATCTCTGGTTTAGCTTCTGCCTCAGAGAACTTCGCTGACTCAGCATTTTCACCATTCAATGTCAATATCTCTGCAGCTTCAGAGGACTGCAGAGGACTTCTCATATGGCTTCCTCTCATGGTTTTCAGACTCTACCGTTTCTTTAGCCCATTGCTCAGACTCCGCCACTTTTAGAGAAAGCATCTCAGTCTCCAGTAACTTAAACTGTGTCTGCTGCTCGCTCTTGAGCTCAGCAGAGTTCACCTTCTCACTTTCTAGCAATTCTGTCAAGTTTTTGACAGTATCCTCCATGGACAGCAGTTGCTCTCTCATCTGCTGATTGTCTTTATTCAGCTATGCCATCTTGGACACTTTCTGCTCATAGACTTTTAGCTGAGCCTCTTGTTCAGAGAGCTGCGTTCCCAGTGAATCCAAGGTAGCTGTGTGAGACTTAAGGTGCGTTTCGTTCTGCGTCTCCAGGCCCTGTACCTTATGAGCCATTACTACTTTCTCCTTCTCCAGCTCTCCATGGCTACCAACCTAGCCCTGTGATCACTTTGTAGAGCCAGATATGCCTCACACAGGTCATTCACTTCTTCATCCTTGAATGAGACCTGCTTGGCCAGACTCTCCAATTCTCACTCCTTACTGGTCACAAGATCCTGGGAGCAGGACAGTTAATCTTGCAGAGCCGCAAACTCGTTTTTCTGCAGCTGAAGCTTTGCTTCCTGCTCTTTCAAGCCAACTTGTTCCAACTCTTCTCCTCCTTTAGGGGTTGTCGTCCTCTTTGCAAGGATCTTGGCCCCTTGGGCCTCAGGGTAGTCCCCGGGCAGTCTCTCTGGACTGTTTCTCTGCTCTCCGGCAGACTTCTCTTTCACTTCACCACCGTCTGTCCGCTCACTTGCAGAAATGTCAAGAGCTCCTGGGTCTGCAACAACAACATCTGGTCCAGTGATTTGACCTTCCTGGTCAGGATCTATCTCTGGTCCAGACGTCACATCTCCTTCACTCAGGACTCTGGTTGTGACAGTAAGCACAGCACCCAGCTCCATATGTACTCTCTCCAGTACTTCTGCATTATCCACAGACATCTCTGTAGCTTCTTTTCCGGTCACCTCTTTCAAATGACTTCGCAATTCTAGCCCCACCTTGGGCTCATCTTCAGCTGGCAGATGGAACCCATGTTCATGTACCTGATCCCTTTCTGGTTTTACTTAAGATTCTGTTTCAGACAGAGGAACACTTGTCAATTGAGTCTCCGGATCCTCCTGGACTTGACTCACTGTCCGTTCTTCAGCTCCCCTAGCAGTCTGGCAGACCCCTATCTGACATATATCTAGTGACTGCTGACACTCCCTATCCTTAGCCTCTGTTAAGTAACCCTCGACAAGTGTGTGGTGCAAGTCAAGTGTTGTGGGCCTATCAGGTGTACCCGCTCTAGTTACCTGACAGTCTTCCCATAATTGCTGAAAAAATGGAAAATCCATCCCCAGTACTACATCATACTCCAAGGAGGGCTCTATTGCAACCTTGTGACTCACAGTGCCATAGGGAGTAGAAATACAGACATTAACAGTTTTATAACGCCAAATAACTGCCTATATAGACACTATGAGAGGGTCCGGCTTCACCAGACTTAATATACCCCTAGGCTCTAGCAAAGCAATCATCTTTTTACCACCTACTACCAGCTCGCACAGGTTTTCTTTTGTTCTGTCAGAGTTGGCAGCAGTACACATTACTTCAGAAAACATAGGATTTAATTTTTGACAAAAAGCATTATCATATTGCATGGGTTCAAAATTTACAGGACAGTTCACACAGTCAAGTAGTGACACACCACCCATCATTAGTTCAGGAACCTCTGTGTGCAGTTTCTCTGGCACACTCTCCTCATTCCACAACTGCCAAAAATATGGGAAGTCTCTGCCCAGTATACTCTCCACATTAAGCTCTGCACACGCCTCCAGCTTATGGCTTACTGTACCATAAATGTCTCAAAGTCAATTAGAACAGTCTTACCAGATTCTGGTCGAATGTTTCAAAGTCAATTAGAACAGTCTTACCAGATGCTGGTCGAATCTTCACAAAGGGTATTATGTCCGGCATAACTCCGGATACAGCCTGGCAACAGTCCAAATCCACGAACAGTGGGATTCCACCCACCAGTAACTCATGGGTCCTCATGGCCATCTTTTCTGGCCTCCTGACCAGAGGACCATCAGGTGTGAAGACATCCTCTTGTGTATCTGCAGCTGATCTCTTTAAGGGACACAAATAATCCCACACGGCTTACTGCTGTTGAGCTGCACAGGTGGCCCGTCCACCTGTCTCCTCACCTGAGAGAGTGCTCACTCACTTGATGTGATCCATTGCCCCTAGCAACACTTTCACCACAGGCTCAGTCCTGCTCTTGTACTCCATAGCTGGGCTTGTCCCACTTGCACGGTTGGTTTCTCCTGGCAACAACTTCACTGCAACTCAACTGTTGGTTGCTCTTAGCAACGTGCTGCCCGCATCCTCCCCCAATTGTAAGGATTTCACCCTGGGGATAGCTCTGGGATCATCCATGGCACAGCCACAGGACACATTTCTACTTCATTCAGCAGGCAAACAACAGTTCTTTATGCAGTCTGGCTCCTCGCCAGCTTTTTAGATAGGTTGCAGGATAAATAAAAACATAACAGGAACAAACAAAACCCAAACAAAAACCGTTCAGTTACTGACTACACAAGCATGCCCTGACTATCAACTGGAGGGCTTTTCCCTGCCAGTTAAAACACAAGTTTCCTGCAACCTTTTACTCATTGTTCACACACAGCGTTTGCAGCTGTGTGTGCTAAGACTCCTTGTCTTGTCCACTTCACTGTTGGGGTTCTACTTACAGCCCTGGCTGTGTGCTCCTCACAATTACCCCTGGCTCCCCCCTTTATAGCCACCTTGCTGTCTTCTGGGGAGAGCCCCAACTATTCTGTCTGACTTCCTTTTAAACACACTTCCCCTTTCTGCTACCTCATTAATTAGGCCACAGGTGGAGGTCTCTCCAGGGTTAGCAAGGGAAATAAACCCGTTCCTTCCCACAGTGTCACAATAGGAAAAGGGGGTGATTTGAACTTTTGATATGGAAGGGGTAAATGTGTGTCTTTTAAACTTTTATAACATTATAATTTTTTCTTTAGATTTTATTAGTCCCTTAGGGGACTTTTAGGAGGAATCATTAGATTCCTCATACAAATCAATAGAGTTCTATTGAACTTTATTGATCTGTGTGCTCTGCAAAACAATTGATGGAACCAAGTCCAGACTGGTTCTATCAATGACAGAGCCACGGACACCAGGGAAGCAGAGGTAAGCTCTCCGGCTGCCTCTATAGTGGATCGCATTCCCCCCACTAGCCCACCAGGGAGCATTAATTCACATGTCCCTTTAGACGCTGCTGTCAGCTTTGACAGCAGCGATGTAAAGGGTAAATAGCCAGCCGCATGCTGGCTATTAGCGGCGGCCCCCAGCTACTGAAAACAGCTGGGGGCTGCAGAATATGGAGCAGGCTTGAGTCCGGAGCCTGCTCCATACACCCCTCTGAGCGCCACCGTACTTGTCAGGGGCTTTCAGGTCTGGCCTTGCTTGCCCGAAGCAGGGCTAAGGGCCCATAAAATTTACTTGTCCAGCGCCCGAAACGGCAATGGGAATTCCACATCCCTGAATACTATCTGCTACACTAGGAGTACCCCACCCCATGTATCTATTTTTCACACAGATTTTTTTTTATTCATTTATGGCTTTAAAAAAATAAACCAGTACATTGCTGTATGGGCCTCACAACATCTATCACCTTTCCTCTTGCCTGTCCCTGGGTACATTTTAATATTATTAGATCATGCCCACCATGCCAGAGTGTTACATGAGCACTCCTCTTTTCTGATTTTCCACCTATACACATGTAACAATGTGAAAAAGGCACATGAGGACCAAAATGTCAAGTGCTATTATTGTCATATACTTACCATATCAGCATAAATGACTGAATTGCATAGAGATCTTTGCAGACCTGGATCTCGCCTCAACCACTGTCCTTACCCACTTAACCAATCCACCCAAAATAGGTGACGACTCCTATGATGTGCTAAGAGCAGGGATGTCAGACGTGTCAGATAGTCTGAGTCAACAACAAATGGAACAACAGCACCAATTCAGCAAACAAGAGGTTAACCAAGGAACAAGCTAAATGGTCAGAACCAAGAGAGCAGCAAATTACACAACCAGAATCACAGATTAAAGTCAGGGCAAGAAACGGGTCAAACCCAAAGAGCAGCAGTGTATGAAATCAGAAGGCAGGAGGAAAGTCAGTAAGCAGGCAAAAGGTCAGGTCACAGGGGGTCAGAACTGTAACAGGGATAATAGGGATTACAAATGCTAATAAGAAAGAAAATGCTAGTATAGGGTAAAAACCTCTATGACAGGTGCAGGACAAAGGATGCTGATTGGCCCGGCAAAAAAGGGTTGGCCGCATCACTGATTAATAAACAACCCTGCAACTTTCCAGGATAATGAAGAATGCCACCAGCTGCCGGAGAGGGGAATGGAGGCAATGCTGGTGCTGGGCAAGTAAGTTCACTACAGGAATACTTGGCTTTACAGAACTCACACCCCTCATTATGTCTCCTATGCTTTGGACTTTTAGTCTCTGCCACACCAGACATAACAATTGCAGATTCACGTGGTCCCCTATTCAACCATTGGTTTTTTCACACTCATGCAGGGCTCACACCTCATGGTGTCTACTCCACTCCCCCCCAACCTTCATTGAAACTCCAGCCTCCAAAAACCCAGCTAAAGCACTGCTTTGAACACATCAGCCTTTTTCAGCAGTTACACATACTCTCTTGCCCATTCACAGGACAAGACTCTCCCATGACATGATCACACCGAGGCCTCAAGACAGTCACAGGACTTGTTCAAGAACCTGGGTACCATGATTAGCATTCCCAGCAAGTACATTTCCAACCCCAGAGAGTCAATATCCCATGTAAAAAACAAAAACAAAGGATCAGGCATTTTGAAAACCGTACCCAATCCTTAATTCCCCTGACAGGTGTCTTCAGAGGAGAGTAGGGACACCCTCATAAACAATTGACAGTCACCCAGGCTCAGATCAGCTTACTTACATTTAATTGTAGTATTGACAAATTTAGTAAAAGAGCAATTGAAGAACAAACTGCAATTTCTGAACAGTGATGGGAAATAGAGACATCCAGAAAGTTACTACTTGTTGTACGTGCCATGGCCCAACCCTTTCTATTGAATAAAGGCTCCTTGTACTTCCCTGCCCCGTGGGTAGTTGGGATCAGGAGGACAGATGCTGAAATGGCCTCTGTCCCTTCATTCTCTGAATTCGTCCCCAACTAATCCAAATTTTATAGTATATTACAGTGAACATTTAGGGATTAGAATATCCCTTTAATGTAGTGTTTCCCAACCAGGGTGCCTCCAATTCTTGCAAAACTACGACTCCCAGCATGCCTGGCAGCCCTTGGCTGTGGTTGTGGTTTTGAAACAGCTTGAGGCACCCTGGTTGGAAAAAATGCAATAAGGCATCTTACACCTAAGTTGCCATAATTCAGACTTTATGTTTGCTATTTATTTTATTTGGTGTTTTTTCTTATTTTGGGACTAAACAGCTTTATGTATTAGAAAACATTTAGATGTGACAAATATGATCTAACAGGACATCTGCTTTTTTCATCACTATATTATAGTAGAACATTTGGACAACAATGCAGTTTTCTCTGTTGTCAGTAGATGTCACTATGGGTAAAGCACAACACAAAAAGAAAATCCACCTAAATTGTATTTTTACAGATACACAATCAGAATCCTAACAAAAGTACAGAATAAAGGTATATACAAAAAGTCTAGGGCATTTTTTCTCAACCAGGGTGCCTTCAGCTGTTGCAAAACAACAACAACTCCCAGCATGCCAGGACAGCCTTCGGCTGTCCAGGTATGCTGAGAGTTGTAGTTGTGCAACAGCTGGAGGCACCCTAGTTGGGAAACACTGGTGAAGGGCATCCAATAACTATAGTACTGATGATTAACAGGAATTTTGGGCACATTAAAAACATTTCTGGCTATTTATCAACTGTATAATTTTATAACAAATTAATTTACATCCGGAAATGATGTGTGTGTATGAGAGGTCACTGAAGAGTTTAGGCAACAGGCAGAGCCCCTAATACAGATCCTGACATCCCTCCTCAACTGCCATGCTGATGCTCCCAGTCCACTGCTGTGTTAGCCAATGTGATTACTAATATATGTTACGCCAAGCGCTCCGGGTCCCTGCTCCTCCCCGGAGCGCTCGCGGCATTCTCCTCTCTGCAGCGCCCCGGTCAGACCCGCTGACCGGGAGCGCTGCACTGACATTCACGATGGGGATGCGATTCGCATAGCGGGACGCGCCCGCTCGCGAATCGCATCCCAAGCCACTTACCCGTCCTGGTCCCCGACTGTCACGTTCTGCCGCGCGCGGCTCCGCTCTCTAGGGCGCGCGCGCGCCAGCTCTCTAAGATTTAAAGGGCCAGGGCACCAATGAGTGGTGCCTGGCCCAATCAATCTAATTAGCTTCCACCTGCTCCATGTCCACATAACCTCACTTCCCCTTCACTTCCTTGCTGGATCTTGTTGCCTTGTGCCAGAGAAAGCGTTTAGTGTTGTCCAAAGCCAGTGTTCCAGACCTCTTGCCGTTGCCCCTGACTACGATCCTTGCTGCCTGCCCTGACCTTCTGCTATGTCCGACCTTGCTCTTGCCTAATCCCTTGTACCGCGCCTATCTCAGCAGTCAGAGAGGTTGAGCCGTTGCCGGTGGATACGACCTGGTTGCTACCGCCGCTGCAAGACCATCCCGCTTTGCGGCGGGCTCTGGTGAATACCAGTAGCAACTTAGAACCGGTCCACCGACACGGTCCTCGCCAATCCCTCTCTGACACAGAGGATCCACCTCCAGCCTGCCGAATCATAACAATATATTTGTAAATAACTTTATTATCCAAAAAATTACTCCTTACTCTAGAAAAACAGCTCTAAAGCTTTGGACACTAGGAATCGCCCTCCCTGGAATCTGCTGTTCACTGCCTGTTGCTAGGGAAAATCTGTCTCTAGTAACAGCTAGATCAGGACAGAACACAGGAGGTGGAGGCAGGGTTTACAATGTGTTATGTGCAGGAGAATGGCAGAGATTTTGAGAAAGCCTGGGCTATACACTTGCATGCTGAGCAAGTCTGCCTGGTAAAGATTACCCAAACTGTGCCTGAAATCAAGGCTTCTTTAGTGTAATTTCCCTCTCTATTTAGCTTGTCAGCAGCAGCAACAACAACAACGGTAGCAACGCAGTGCTTAGTGTAACCTCTTCCTTGTTGTGCTGCTGCTGTTGCTATTCTTTCTGCTTATACAGTGGGGCAAAAAAGTATTTAGTCAGCCACCAATTGTGCAAGTTCTCCCACTTAAAAAGATAAGAGAGGCCTGTAATTTTCTTCATAGGTATCCGTCAACTATGAGAGACATAATGAGAAAAAAAATCCATAAAATCATATTGTCTGATTTTTAAAGAATGTATTTGCAAATTATGGTGGAAAATAAGTATTTGGTCAATAATAAAAGTTCATCTCAATATTTTGTTATATACCCTTTGTAGGCAATGTCAAATGTTTCCTCTAAGTCTTCACAAGGTTTACACACACACTGTTGCTGGTATTTTGGCCCATTTTTTCATGCAGGTCTCCTCTAGAGCAGTGATGTTTTGAGGCTGTAGCTGGGCAACATGGACTTTCAACTCCCTCCAAAGGTTTTCTATTGGGTTGAAATCTGGAAACTGGCTAGGCCACTCCAGGACCTTGAAATGCTTCTTATGAAGCTACTTTTTCCTTGACTGGGCGGTGTGTTTGGGATCATTGTCATGCTGAAAGACCCAGCCATGTTTCATCTTCAATGCCCTTGCTGATGGAGGGAGGTTTTCACTCAAAATCTCACAATACATGGCCCCATTCATTCTTTCCTTTACATGGATCACTCGTCTTGGACTTTTAGCAGAAAAATAGCCCCAAAGCAAGATGTTTCCACCTCCATGATTCACAGTAGGCATGGTGTTCTTTGGATGCAACTCAGCATTCTTTCTCCTCCAAACATGACAAGTTGAGTTTTTACCAACAAGTTCTACTTTGGTTTTGATAAGGATGACCCTTATGATTTTTATTATATATATACTAATATGCTGCAGAAAAACTTTATTTTCCTTATGAGACATATCAGCTTGCTATTTGCTTATGACTAAGATGAAGACCTTGGGATGAGGCCAGAAGACGCAAGATAAAGAAGAGGTTGGATTTTGGAAGACATAACATTTGAAGAAATATAGACTGTGCAGAAGGACGACTACATCCAGAATTTTCTGGTAGAATAGGGAGAAGGCAATATAAGTGACCTATGTCTAAGAAAGAAATGAATGCTTAGATATGCTAATATATACAGACCCAATACTCAAATAGCCAATCAAAATATAACATGATGATTCTGACCTGATAACTAACCTCCCCTTTTTGTCAAATGTAAAAACCAGTGTACTTCCGTATAATAAAAAGAACTCCTTGGGACAGCTCCTTAGCCAGCATGCTGAGAAGGAGATATATACCAACATTTTGTCTGGTGTTTATTTCTTGTGTCGACACTCAGCAGTATACAGCGGCAGTCACGCACATTTTAAGGCCTAACCAGCAGCCAACCTTAACAGTTTCATCTGACCATATGACATTCTCCCAATCCTTTTATGGATTATCCAAATCAAATCCAAATCGCAGCAATGCCCCGGCAGCACCTGGACTGAGCAGGAGTCGTGGTAGTCCATTCTACAAGGAGAGGTGAGCGGACTTTCTATTTTTTTGCTTTTGATACTAGTTTAAGCACATGTCCTCCCAAATTCTCTTAGGAAAAGGAACCATATTCCATCACTGCTCCTGGCTAAAAAAATAGAGCCTCACTGCTTGGAATCTGTGGTCCCTTGGAATCTCCGGTCAGAATATTTCTGGCTGGAGATTCTGTAATCTGAAACTAGCCTAATAATTATAGAAGCCATACATATTAGTCTAAAGTTGATCAAAAGTGAATGATTTTTCAAAACATTTGTTCATTGGGTGAAATTTAGCCAATGAGATTGTTTTAGCCAACTGATGACAGACTGTTGTTGCCTGCAAAGACGATGGTAATGTTTACAATTTTCATTCGATCACAGTCAATAGTACCTGTGTATGGTGCAGTTTTACACTGTATAAATGATCATTCAATATGAAAATATTCTATAGTATAAGAACGTTCGTTCTTCACCCTGGGCCACTGTTCATGTATGTCTAGTTTGAACAAATGGAAGGCCCCAACACGCATAACAAAAGAGTCAGCAGAAGCCATCCATTTTTGACCAGATGACAGATGGTATAATGTGTAATGAGGCCCCCCAACTCCCTCTATTCCGAACACATGTACGATCATCCAAACCCAGTGTTCACGTACACATAAGGGTAGGGAGAATGTGGTCTTGCTGGCAATTTTGTGTTTAATGGCTGATATGGACTAAAATGTGCATTGTTGCATTGGAAAGCGGTTGTTCTTTCAACAGACCAACCACCAAGTAACTTTAGTCTAATAATGTATGGCCACGTTAAGGACTGTTAGGAGACATTTAATCAACAGGGAGCAAATTAAAATCTGGTTTGTGGTAACGTGTGATTTGCCAATATGTTTATGGGGTAGTCCGCCATAAACGCCATGTGGCTGCTAGGTCATATAACAAGAGTTGGCATGGGAATCCTCGAGTTCGACAGTGAATGGTGTGTGGTGGCAGGAGTTCCATTGGTGATTCTTATGCTAGAAAGATACTCCACTAACTATGTGTTACTGTGCTGTAGTTGATACTGTCACTAATGAGCTGTGGAGCATTGTTAAACTAGGAAAGTACTAAGAGCTTTGAAAAAAGCATATCATTCTTGGCCTGTGAGAAGTGCGGTCACTGTTTCAGTGTTGACAGCTGAAGCTGCAACTGTGGATTCGGAAGCCATATGACTGGATGACCGCCAGAGTGATGGACAGGCCAAAGGACTCCAAGTACAAAAGGGAACTATTGAAAATATCAGAGACTTTCATGTGAATAGCACTGGTACTGTGCTTAGTTGCTTAGTGTTGCACTCTAAAAGTTGGGCCTGCAGACTAGTGAGCAGTATTTTCCAAGCCCAGTCCTCAAGTACCCCCAACAGGTCATGTTTTCAGGATTTCCTTAGTCTTTCACAGATGATATAAATATTGTCAATCCATCAGGTAAGTGTTTGCTCTATGGCATATCCTCAAATTATGACCTGTTGGTGTACTGGGAATGTAAAATTATTACTGGATTAAAAGTGTACTCTGCCCTAGACATCTTATCCCCTCACCAAAGGATTGGGGATAATATGTCTCATTGTGGGCGTCCGGCCGCAGATACACCCCACGATTACCAGTCTGGCACCCCAGAATTCTGAACATTCAGCCTCCCGGGGGCTGTGATCATGATGTCACACCTCTCCATTCATGTCTATGGAAGGGGGCATGATGGCTGTGGAAAGAGACTGTGTAGGTGAGTTATTTAGAGCACCACAAGCCTGCAAGCGTTAAATAAGAGCTGTAAACCCTGTTGATGTAATTGCTAAACTTGAAGTACTTAGGAGAATCACTAGGAGCAGTGCCCTATTATATATGGGACCTGCAACCACCAAGCTTAAAGTGTCTTTATTGTAAAGTCTACTTATTTGCAAGAACTTTATCTATCAAGTTAACTTCCTATTACAGTCCACTAGGGGTTCACTATCACACCCCTCTTGGCCCCTCTTACATTTATGGATTATTAGGGCTCTAGAAAGGGCAACATGTTAATCAAAGGTTTTATACATGATGCCGGCTCCGATTCCGCTCATCGCCCATGCCTGTCTAGCACTCTCAAGATCATCGTACTATGCTCTCTCCTTTGTGTTTTGTCCTGCTGTATAGTATCATGATAGTGATGTATTCACTGATTCAGTCATGTTAATGAGTATAGTAGGCAAATAGATAGACTGTCAAAGGCTCAGGATTACTTAACAGGAATCCAAGTCTCTTCAAAGGTCGTCTCTATAGCATCAACCTTAAGAATCTTAGAGCCTGAGTATTTAACATTCTGTTGCAGCAAAACTGACTTCCTTATTTCACAGTAAAAGATTCATTATAATGCAGGATACGTATTGTAGAAATACATTAACTGGAGCCACGTTGACATTATTTAAGTGTCTTTGTTAATAACAGTCTATTGAAACTCTGATGGCGAGAACATTCATTTTCTACATATTTCACATGTCAAGGCTGCTTAACGTGTTAACCTCAGTTAACTTTTACTGTATTCTAATGTGGCTGAGCATATTACCATTAAAACAGGATGGATTGTGAAATCTGTCAACCCCATCAATGATACAATGCATGACATAACATCAAACATATATATATATATAGAAGATACTTCCTAAAGGTGTTTATTATTCAGGGGCTGTGTACTTTTGTATACAGTTCTGAAACTTTTCATATGAATATGTATATTACATAACATTTTTATTATTCTCTCCGTCCTTGACCAATTTCCAAATCCCCATCCACAGAAATGAAGATAAAGTGGTATTTCAATCTCATAGAGTAATGTCACTTATTTCATGATTGGTGGGGGTTAAACCTCTGGGGCTGTTAGGGCTGTAATACACCGCCCAACATCCTGCCTGATACGGCGCAACTCAGGACTGTTCGAGTGCATGGGGCCAGCTGCAGTTGACTGCACTGCCAGATGACCAGGAAGGCTGCTGTGCAACAATGTACAAACTCTACATCCCCTTCATGATTACAGCTGGTGGGGATTCCGGAGGTCAGATCCCTGCTGGTCATGAATTGATTCCATACCCTAGCAACATGCCCCCCATGAGATGTGTAAACTTCTTTATGTTAAAACATTCTTGCAGGCACCAATAGGGTGTAGTGTTGCTCGCGAATATTGGCAATGCAAATTTTATTCGCGAACATTTCATATTCGGGAATTCGCGAATATTCGCGAATATAGCACTATATATATATATTCGTAATTACGAATATTCGTTTTTTTTTTTCTTCACAGTACACATTACAGTGATCACCCCTCTCTGCTTCCAGCTTGTGTGGTGTAAAGAAGGCTCTAATACTACTGTGTGAGACTGGCGTACGAATTTTCGCATATTTGATATGCTTATTCCAATTTTTGTATATGCTAATTTCGCATATGTTAATTTTCGCATACGCGAATTTTCGCATATGCGAAAATAAAACGAGAATATTACGAATATGCGAATTTAGAGAATATATGACGAATATTCGTCCATATATTCGCGAATATTCGCGAATTCGAATATGGCCTATGCCGCTCAACACTATTAGGGTGTAGAAACTACATGTATAATTCTGAACTTAATATTAAAACATATACAGTCTATGTAGCATTTAAGTCTATGTTAGTGGTATCAACAGGAAGCCAGAATCTAATATAAGAAATATAAGAAACTCTGTATATAAAAGAGTTTCTCTAAGCTAAAAAGAAAACAGTTGTGATATAAAGTCATGGCCGTAAATGTTGGCTACCCTGAAATTTTTCTAGAAAATGAAGTATTTCTCACAGAAAAGGATTGCAGTAACAAGTTTTGCTATACACATGTTTATTCCCTTTGTGTGTATTGGAACTAAACTAAAAAAGGAGGAAAAAAGTTAATTGGATATAATGTCACCCCAAACTATAAAAATGGCCTGGACAAAATTATTGGCACCCTTAAAGGGGTACTGCAGTGGAAAACAATTTTTTTGTTTTCATCGACTGGTGCCAAAAAGTTAAACAGATTTGTAAATTACTTCTATTAAAAAATCTTATTCCTTCCAGTACTAATTAGCTGCTGAATACTACAGAGGAAATTATTTTCTTTTTGGATTTCTTTTCTGTCTGACCACAGTGCTCTCTGCTGACACCTCTATACATTTTAGGAACTGTCCAGAGTTGCTATGGGGATTTTCTACTGCTCTGGACAGTTCCTGACATGGACAGAGGTGTCAGCAGAGAGCACTGTGGGCAGACAGAAAAGAAATCCAAAAGGATAAGAATTTTCTCTGTAGTATACAGCTGATAAATACTGGAAGGATTAAGATTTTTTAATAGGAGAAATTTACAAATCTGTTTAAAGGAGTACTCCGGTGCACACTTTTTTCATGTTATCCCGTCCAGGCTGCAAAATAAAAGAAAACGCACTTTATCTTACCTGCCAACGAGCCCCCGGAGCTCCGGTACACTCCGGTACAGGTGTTCGGTCTCCGGGCTGTATTCTTCTTACTTCCGGTTAGCCCGGCACGTCACACGGAGCTTCAGCCTATCACTGGCCGGGGACCGAACACCTGTACCGGAGTGTACCGGAGCTCCGGGGGCTCGTTGGCAGGTAAGATGAAGTGCGTTTTCTTTTATTTTGCAGCCCGGACGGGATAACATGAAAAAAGTGTGCACCGGAGTACTCCTTTAACTTTCTGGCACCAGTTGATTTTAAAAAATAAGTTTTCCACCAGAGTACCCCTTTAACTTAAAGGGGTACTGCGCTGCTCTGCATTTGGAACAAAATGTTCAGAACACTGGAGCCTGCTCCGGGAGCTTGTGACGTCATAGCACCCCCCCTCGTGATATCATGCCCCGCCCCCTCCCATAGCCACCACGCCCCCTCCCATAGACTTGCATTGAGGGGGCGGGGCTATGACGTCACCAGCTCCGGTCACCGGATCCAGCGTTTGGAACAGTTTGTTCCAAACGTTGAGCAGCGGAGTACCCCTTTAATATTTGGTTGCACACCCTTTGGAAAAAATTACTGAAATCAGTCTCTTCCTATAATCATCAATAAGCTTCTTACACCTCTCAGACAGAATGCTGGACCACTCTTCCTTTGCAAACTGCTCCAGGTCTCTCTTATATGAAGGGCACCTTTTCCCAACAGTAAATTTAAGATTTCTCCATGGGTGTTCAATGGGTTTAGATCTGGACTAATTTCTGGCCACTTCAGAACTCTCCAGCGCTTTGTTGCCATCCATTTATGGGTGCTTTTTGACGTATGTTTGGGATCATTTTCCTGCTGAAGACCCAAGATCTCAGACGCAAACCCAGTTTTCTGACACTGGGCTGTACAGTGCGACCCAAAATCCATTGGTAATCCTCAGATTTCATGATGCCTTGCACACATTCAAGGCACCCAGTGCCAGAGGCAGCAAAACAACCCCAAAACATCATTGAACCTCTACCATATTTCACTGTAGGTACTGGGTTCTTTTCTTTGTAGGCCTCATTCTGTTTTGGGCAAACAGTAGAATGATGTGCTTTACCAAAAAGTTCTATCTTGGTCTCATCTGTCCACAAGCCGTTTTCCCAGAAGGATTTTGGCTTACTCAAGTTCATTTTGGCAAAATGTAGTCTTACTTTTTTATGTCTCTGTGCCAGCAGTGGGGTCCTTCTGGGTCTCCTGCCATAGCGTTTCATTTCATTTAAATGTCGATGGATAGTTTGCGCTGACACTGATGCTTCCTGAGCCTGCAGGACAGCTTGACTATCTTTGGAACTTGTTTGGGGTTGCTTATCCACCATCCGGACTATCCTACGTTGACACCTTTCATAAATTTTTCTCTTACATCCACGCCCAGGGAGATTAGCTACAGTGCCATGGGTTGCAAGCTTCTTGATAATGTTGCGCACTGTGGACAAAGGCAGATCTGGATCTCTGGAGATGGACTTGTAACCTTGAGATTGTTTATATTTTTCCACAATTTTGGTTCAAGTGCTCAGACAGTTCTATTCTCCTCTTTCTGTTGTCCATGCTTAGTGTGGCACACACAGACACACAATGAAAAGACAAAGTGAACTTCTCTCCTTTTTATCTGCTTTCAGGTGTGATTTTTATATTGCCCACACCTGTTACTTGCCCCAGGTGAGTTTAAAGGAGCATCACACGCTTGAAACAATCTTATTTTTCCACAATTTTGAAAGGGTGCCAATAATTTTGTCCCGCCCATTTTTGGAGTTTGGTGTGACATTAACTCCAGTTTTCTTTTTTTCCTCCCTTTTTTAGTTTAGTTCAAATACACACAAAGGGAATAAACATGTGTATAGCAAAACATGTGATACTGCAATCCTTTTCTGTGAGACATACTTCATTTTCTAGAAAAATTTGATGGGTGCCAACATGTACAGCCATGTCTGTAGCTGTCTGCCAGGGGCAGCAAAGGCTAGCCATTCACTTTCCCAGCAGCATACAAACATGACATATGGTACAATGATTCTATTAATGTTGCATATAAAATGCAGAAAGAAAGAAAAAAAATCAATAAACCAGGGATTTTAAAAGGAGGCAATAGGACCTCAATCAGATTAACAGGATGATTTCTGCTATTAGTTACAGCTTCCTCCGCCTAGAAAGACGGAGGTAACACAGTTCCAAAGGAATAAGGAGTAAGACATAGATTTTTATTGACCATGCAGAAAAAGGTCATAAAATACTCAGAAATCAGAAAAATAGAAATCAGTCACCTGGCAGAGCCAGAGGTCAGAAACACAAGAGTTACATGCAGCCCTTAACTTCACCAGCAACCCCTGTTCAAGCCTGCTCAAATGATCTTATATAGTGGCCCCAACTTGGTAATGGTCCCTTTTCCAAGTGCCAGGAAGAAGGAATATGGAAGACTGTAGGCTCGGTGTCATCATAGCAGGGTTGTTACAAAGTCCAAAGCAGTATGCAGAGGAAAGGTCAGAATCAGGTCCAAGGGTCAGAGTCCAGGACAGCATGTCCAAAATCACTGGACAGAAGGGAATATCTTGGTTACAAGAAGAGCAGCTATATCCAGCAGAACATATGTGTGAGGCAGAGTGTTGATACTAGCACACGTCTATTTAAATGAGCCACAGTAAGAAAGAATGGGACACAAGTGCTGAGCCTTAGTGGGCCGGTTTTCCTGCACTTTGATTGGCCAACCAGCTCTGTCGTCAGTAGGGTTAGTTACCATAGCAAGGGAACAGTGCTGCCATGACAGAGAAGCTGATCACTGTGGTGCCGCAGGAAGGACTTGTTTAGTCAATGGGCCATTGGCATAGCTGTACTAACTTTAAAGCGGTGGACAAACTAAGTGGAAACACTTAATAGTTTTAAGAAAGTTTGTAAATCTATACTACAAATATATACAGGGTGGGCCATTTATATGGATACACCTTAATAAAATGGGAATGGTTGGTGATATTAACTTCCTGTTTGTGGCACATTAATATATGTGAGGGCGGAAACTTTTCAAGATGGGTGGTGACCATGGCGGCCATTTTGAAGTCGGTCATTTTGAATCCAACTTTTGTTTTTTCAATAGGAAGAGGGTCATGTGACACATCAAACTTATTGGGAATTTCACAAGAAAAACAATGGTGTGCTTGGTTTTAACGTAACTTTATTCTTTCATGAGTTATTTACAAGTTTCTGACAACTTATAAAATGTGTTCAATGTGCTGCCCATTGTGTTGGATTGTCAATGCAACCCTCTTCTCCCACTCTTCACACTGATAGCAACACCGCAGGAGAAATGCTAGCACAGGCTTCCAGTATCCGTATACACTGCTATATACTACTATATACACCGCAGGAGAAATGCTAGCACAGTCTTCTAGTATCCGTAGTTTCAGGTTCTGCACATCTTGTATCTCCACAGCATAGACAATTGCCTTCAGATGACCCCAAAGATAAAAGTCTAAGGGGGTCAGATCGGGTGACCTTGGGGGCCATTCAACTGGCCCACGACGACCAATCCTCTTTCCAGGAAACTGTTCATCTAGGAATGCTCGGACCTGACACCCATAATGTGGTGGTCACCATCTTGCTGGAAAAACTCAGGGAACGTGCCAGGTCTGAGCATTCCTAGATGAACAGTTTCCTGGAAAGTGGATTGGTCATCGTGGGCCAGTTGAATGGCCCCCAAGGTCTCCCGATCTGACCCCCTTAGACTTTTATCTTTGGGGTCATCTGAAGGCAATTGTCTATGCTGTGAAGATACGAGATGTGCAACACCTGAAACTACGGATACTGGAAGCCTGTGCTAGCATTTCTCCTGCGGTGTATATAGTAGTATATAGCAGTGTATACGGATACTGGAAGCATGTGCCTAGCATTTCTCCTGCGGTGTATATAGTAGTATATAGCAGTGTATACGGATACTGGAAGCCTGTGCTAGCATTTCTCCTGTGGTGTTGCTATCAGTGTGTGAAGAGTGGGAGAAGAGGGTTGCATTGACAATCCAACACAATGGGCAGCACATTGAACACATTTTATAAGTGGTTAGAAACTTGCAAATAACTCATGAAAGAATAAAGTTACGTTAAAACCAAGCACATCATTGTTTTTCTTGTGAAATTCCCAATAAGTTTGATGTGTCACATGACCCTCTTCCTATTAAAAAAACAAAAGTTGGATTCAAAATGGCCAACTTCAAAATGGCCGCCATGGTCACCACCCATCTTATAAAGTCCCCCCCCTCTCACATATACTAATGTGCCACAAACAGGAAGTTAATATCGCCAACCATTCCCATTTTATTAAGGTGTATCCATATAAATGGCCCACCCTGTAGTTTCTACAATAAAACAGTATCAGACAAAACTTCAGTGCTCTGTTTCTTAAAAAGAACAGGCTTGAAGTGGATTTTTCATACATCACACATAAATAAAGCTCCACCCATTATTAATTCAGTACACCCCTGTTAGTAAATCCAGGGCTCTATGCCTGCCGTTGCACCCAGCACAGATATATACCAGCTCTAAGTTAATTTAAATTTCTGTGACTTTTGGTGTCTTAAATCAGCCCTAAAGTTGTTTTTGAGGAAAGCACACCCATGCAGGACCCCTCCATGTGAAGTTATGCCCCCTTCCAGCCCTCTCTGCCTCCTTCACTCCATATTGTTGTGAGCGGCATGGTCATTTTTTTGTGCAGAATGTGTTACTTTTGATATAAGGATATTCACCACTGGCATGGCTTAATAAATGTCCTCCAAAGTTTTTGTCTATTATTGTGACTTAGATACCAGACAGACCATATCTTACTAGAAATCAATGTAGAAATTAAGGTAATTTCAAAGAGTCCCCCTAATTTTGCTTGAAACTGTCCACAGGGCCAACAAATTCCAGAGCGTTTTACAACTGGGGAGATAACATACAAGTAAAATTAATACAATCAAACCAAGAAATGAGAAGGTTGAGAGGCTCCTGCCCATCAGAGCTAAATAAAAATAATAATGCTACATTGGGCTCAAATGGTGGGATCCATGCCGATTGGATCCTAACTTCCCTCTCTGACCACTGTAATCCTGAATTTGGTTACAAGTTTTAAGGGGATCCATTGAAGGTCATGTTGGACATGGTATATATAATTTGTCTAGATGGCTCACACATTGTGTGAGCCATCTAGACAAATTATATATACCATGTCCAACATGACCTTTTCTATGGGTCACTGTACGTACTAAGTAATTTGTTCTTTTGAAGCAAGCTGGGGTCAAGTCCAGGGGGAAAAAAGTGTGGGAACTCACCGAAGATCTCCACACAGGGGCTGGTCCTGCAGGACTCCTGCTAAACAGTGTACCTGCTGCGGAAAAAGTGCAGAAACTCCATTACCATTGCATTCCTGCAGGACTTGAGCCCTGGAGGCAAGTGAGTAAACCTTTGAATTGCGCACAGAAAATATACCAGCGTGTAAGTGATGGGAAAAAATTAATAATTAAATGAAACCTGTATTTCAAAGCTCAAAGGAAATGTACTACTGAATATTCAACCATAAGGACGCTATAGACATTACACACAGCTAAGCAAAGAAGAACCTTCACGCTACACCCAATATTTAAAAGGGGAATGCTGACTACATGTATTTCCTTTCTGTTTTCTCAATGCAACAGGCCTTAGATCAGCACCTAAAATGAAACTTTAAAGACATTGCAAATGCCATTTCTCTCCATGACTGACAGCACAGCCAATGAAGTTAAGCTTTAATAAATGCTGTATATGTATCAGCGGTTAGTTACATGCATAGCAGCCCATACTGGCCTCGTACATTAAAGTCAGTCTGAGTGTGATACGCTGCAAACGCTCTCATATCTTTTATTTCTCACTATCACTTTGTTACTTTGATGAATGTGATGATCTGTCTCATCACGGAATTAATTATACTTCACCATCTGCTGGAAAACATCCATTTCCTTTTGCTCTTTGATTATTCCCAGGGTTGTTGAGTTTGTTTGATGTTGTTTTTGCTATAAAAGGTTGCACTTGTCAAAGTGGGACATGTTGCTGGCATGCATGAATATTTTGGTTACCGTGAGAGTTGGAAAGTTAGACTTTTTTGGCAAGTCACTGAAGTCTCCGAAGATTTTTCTGCATAGGGAGCATTTATGGGTGCGAAAAACTATATTTTATCTTTTATCACTGTGCACAACATGCTGCTTTACAGCCGTGGTGCAACTTCAATACCCAGCGTGTTCATATAGGCTATAGAACACCAGAACCTGCAGATAGTTTCTTAAAAGCTGGAGATCTGCAAGTTGTGCACAATTTATGTACTGTATGTACGGTATATAAGAAAATGAAAATTAAAAAAATAGCATTTTGAAAAATAGAATTATAGATTATTCAGTCAGTACAATGAAAATGTTACACTTTCCACAACAAAAAAAAACTTTTTTTTTTGTGAACCAGTCACTTAGCTAAGAATGGACTTTGATCTAAGAAATGTACCCTAACTTGCATCAGCTAGTCCCGAATGATGGAAGTGAACAACATGTCTATAATGTAAAAAATTGGAAAACCCCCTCTTTATATGTATTAAAGTTTAGCACTGGTATTGACTAATGGATGTTCAGGCCAAGAATAGGTAAGCTCAAATGGATGAGCCCAGGAGATGGTTAAAAGTCTTCCACATAACATCACAGCTTTACATTTTATGGTCATGGGAATTTTTAGGGGCTGTTTTAAGTATTAAGTAGTTGGTTAAACATGATCCGACATTTTATCCAATTTCCAAATTTCAAAAGCTTCTTACTTCCTTACCCATGGGTCGGAAAATCCACCTATACTTGAAGCAAGTTTTATAGTTAGTAAAGTTCCCAGACATCCAAACAGGGGTCAAGTCCTGGGGAAAAAGTGTGGAAACCCAAGATTTCTAGGACTCATGCTAATGGGAACAGTAATCCTGCTGTGAAAAAAGTGCAGGAACTCTGTTCCCATGGATCCCTCCAAGATTTGAGACTTGCATCCAACCATTTAGGCAAACCATGGTAATTTTTGGGCCACTGGCGTGGTAACAAAACATTAAACTTTGATTCATGGCATTGTTATCCACAAGAGAAGTTGTTTTTTATGGTCATTGGCTACCCATGTAACAGAATATATAAACAACTGAGTAATTTTACAAGTGGTTCTGGAATGTACACACAATTTACCAAGGATTTAACTATATTTGAATTATGTGTCCTATCTAATGAACACCACAAAATGAAAGGAACTGTCCCAAAATAACTATTATGATCAGTCAATCAGATGCTGTTATTGTAAGATAAGGAGAGGAAAAAAAGACCTATTGTCAACTGTGATTTGCTCCAACACTTCTTGACATGTAAGTCAACATCCGGTGAAATGCATAAGTGACACTATTATAGGGTCATTTTGTTAGGAAAAGTTAAAGCGGTATTCCGGGCAAAAACATTTTATCCTCTATCCAAAGGATAGGGGATAAGATGTCTGATCGCAGGGGGCCCGCCGCTGGGGACCCCCGCGATCTCCCTGCAGCACCCGCATTCTATGCGGGAGCTGCATCTCCAGTTTCGGAAACCTCCGGGTTTCCAGGACTGGGGACGTGACGTCACACCATGCCCCCTCCATTCAAGTCTATGGGAGGGGGCGTGACGGGCATCACGCTCCCTTCCATAGACATGAACGGAGGGGGTGTGGCGTATCCTTTGGATACAGGATAAAATGTTTTAAAGAGTACCTGTTAACTTAGTACCTCATCCTGATCATGTGCATGCAATTTTTAAGTATCTATCACCCATATTTCACCAAAAAAATTGCATATTAACAATGCTCAATGTCTTTTCCATCTTCTCAAAGGGAGGGGGCATGTCCAAACCCCAAAGCACCTGACAGTGAGAAGCAGAGCTCTATTATAGCAGTGGCGGCACAGAAACGAGGAAATTATGAGTGGTTTCTTTTTTTGTCAGAATGAAAACCTTTTTATATGTTGTACATCTTGGGAAAACATTAATCTTTCTCATTTCTTCATAAAAAATTATCTCCTTTTTATAGAAATCATGGCTTATAAAAAAAGACCACTAGGGGTCCCGATACCATCCAGAATATAAGCCTGGCTGCAGCATCTATTTTGTCCCAGCTGAAGCGCAAGCTAGGAAAAAGCATGAAAACAGAAAGGAAATGGTTACAGGGCTTCATAGTACAGCAGATTAAGGGAGGAAGTGAATTCATGAGGGCGAGCTCAGTGCTTGCCTTGGACACACCCCTTTCTGAGCAGTGGAAGTGAAAATGAGTGAGCAGAAGAGGAGAGGGATTTGTGACCCAAATACAAAAATTGTAAAGAATCAGCATAACCTGGTGAGTAACATATACAAGCATCATTTTTTTTCTGTCATAGGACAGGTACGCTTTTGACCCTCCTTGATTAGTTTTTAAAAATAACCTAATAGTTGTACTACCCCTAAAAGGAGTACTCCGCCCCTAGACACCTTATCCCCTATTCAAAGGATAGGGGATAAAATGTCTGATCGTAAAGGATCCTGCCGCTGAGACCCCCACGTTCTTCATGCAGCACCCGGTGTTCGTTTAGAACGCTAAGTACGGGCGGCGGGGTCGTAAAGTCACTGACACGCCCCTTATGACGTCACGCCACACCCCTCAATGGAACTCTAATGGAGGAGGCATGGCAGCCTTCACGCCCCCTCCCATAGACTTGCATTGAGGGGCGCGGTGTGATGTCACGAGGGGCGTGGCAGTGACATCACGACCTGGCGGCCCGCTCCAAGTTTTCGGAACAAAATGTTCCGAACGCTGGGGCAGCGGAGTACCCTTTTAAGTCTTAAATGTCACTCCTGATTGCCATAAATTTTACCCTTCTTATGTAAGATTTAAACACAACAGGTTACCTCTATGCGAAAGCTTCTGAAGAATAGTCCTCAGACGCTGGATAACAGGGGGGGACACTTCGTACTTAAACACATCTATCACAGGTAGCCGCTGACATCTCCCAAATACTCCATCTATTTAAGGGAAAATAAAAGATATATATTAAAACTTATTAGAAAATATATGTTGTCTATAACTGTACGCAACATTTCATTACTCAGCACAGCAGATAACACAGCACTTAGAATGCAAAGAGGAAAAACATTTAGGGAAAAACCCATGTGATTGATGATTTTTTTCTGTTGAAGTAACATATAAAATAAACAGTGGCAATAAATCTTGTCTGAAAGCACACATTAACATTCAGGAGGCGTATAAATCTCCATCTCCTGAGTGTGGATGACGAAGATATACAGTATCTAGTCCCGCTGATAATGTAGCCGAGGATTTTAATTGGTGTTTGTCTAGTCTGTTGATTGCCGAAAATGTGACAAGAAATGTATTATTTTTCATATCTGAATGTTGTTTTCTCTTACTGGCATTGACAAGAAAATGAGTGATAGTAAAAAATATGAATGATAATGAATGGGAAATGAGTTATATAATTTTACATAACTGGAAATAAGATTAGATAGTATACTGCTGAGAAACAACAAAGCTGAACTTTTTTTTTTTTTTTTTTTACTATTACCGTAAATGAACAATCCAGACAAAACTGTAGTGTGCCAAAACTGTTTCATCATGCATGGATCCCAAATGGTGTTTTAAGATATTAGACTAGGCGTAAAAATACGGTATACTGGCACTGATGTTTGAATTAACAAACAAAGACTGAATTGAACCCCCCGGGATAGTTTCTACAGAAACTATCCCTGATGAAGAAGGCTGATGTCTTTGAAACGCGTAGGAGGCTTTTGATTTTTGCTAGCCACCATAGTGATGCCACAAATCGGAGCACAGTACTAGGCAACATTGCTTGGTAGAGACGCCACCAGCTGGGGCAGTGTCCTGTACAGAGGGTGCTGCCCCCTCATCAATCAAAGGATTTCAATACCGGCCTTATGAATATGGACTTGAGGCAAGTTACTTGTTTAGGTTTTTGTACATTCGCTCTTTTGATTAATATTGGAAATTTAGTACGGGACTGTAGGATACTTGTACAGACTGGAAACTTGGAACTTTGTTATTTCCATCATTCCTGTGGTAATGTACAGAATAGCCATTACGGATACCTGATATATAGATACACATCATCACTGATAACAACACTCAATACACCAATGACTGCTGTGAACTCTAATGTGGTGGACATATAACATTGCCTTTGTATACCTTGCAGTACTGATATCTACTTCTATAAGATATTAGTCTAGACTGTAATAAAATGAGCTTGGGTTTGTGTATTTTTCTACCTCACTTATCATACTGCGATATCACTACAGTATTATTTATTACAACTAAAACGCACACTTTGTATTCATATTCATACTTGAGATTTATCGCAGAAAGTGACCTACTACAAATCTCTCTGAAATAAAAAGTTCATATCATGTGATATCAAACTTTTGCACAGGGGCATTTAGCAAGTGGCAGAAATAATGCAACAATGAGATGCCCAGACTAATCTGTACGAATAGACATGGGCAACAAACAAAGGAGACATTTCATCACATCGGTCCATTTACAAACCAGTCACTTGGAGCCATGTGCAGCGATCCAGAGTCAAAGGCTGATGCCGTATTTATAACAATTTCTTTCCGTTTCTATGCAGAAGGTCAATCTCACACAAGAGTATTAAGGGAGTATTACTGTATTATAGCTGAATGTCCCAGGCCAACCATGGGCTTAATGACCCAAACTCAGAGCATCATAAAGATCTATAATGCTGTTAGCTCGGGTGACTTGACCTGAGGTCAGGGCAGAACACTTGGCTACTAAAGAGAAATGTGTCGGGCAAAAATCTGAATGCTGGCCTTATAATGAGCTCACATGTGACATTGTTGGCATTATACTGTTCTACTACTACTACACTGCCACCATACTTCAATACTACATGTGTGGCAAAACTGCAAATACAATGCCACGTCAGAAAGAAATTGTTATATTGTTTTGCTATTGTTGACAAAAAACTAAAACATTTTTGTATACACTTAGGATGGAGTCAGCAAAAAATGTCAACAAACAATAACTTTATCAAGTTGTTTCGGACATCTACTTTGTACATGGCCCAAACAATTGTTCCAACAAAAGCTTTGGAAATTCTAGAGAACAAGGTCATGGCTTAAGAAAATTCTGATAAGAAAATGGACATGATATGAGGTAATTGGAGGTGAACCTGTGGCAGTATTATAAGGCCTACTTGCCTATTTGCTTAACATCATGGGAAAAGCATTAAAAAAATAGTAAATACATCAGAAAAAGAATTGCATCCCTCAAATCTGATGTCCTGGCTTTGAAGGTGCTATGTGAGCAGAAGAAGTAGTTTAGAGTTTATTTCCTTCCTTGCTGTTCTGCTGCTGAGAAGCTAAAGGGAGGAGATTACACTAAGGCTGTAGTTACAGGTATTTACAGAAGGGACAGCTGCCCTGAGCTTTATGGGTGGTCAGAGATAGGAGGGAAGAGGACCTTTTATGAACAATGTGGATCATCTTGAACAGACACACTGGCTCAGTTTGCAAGTATACAGCCCATTCTTTCCCAGGCTCTCTCTTGTAGTATATAGACACACCCCCTCTCCCCCCCCCCCCCCCCCACACACACAATATTCCTTTGTTCTGTCCTGATTTAGCTGTTACTAGAGACAGATTTTCCCTAACAACTGGCAGTGGGCAGAAGATTGTAGGGAAAGGAGATACATAGTGATCAGGACTTAAAGGGATACTCCGCCGTTCAGCGTTTGGAACAAACTGTTCCAAACGCTGGAGCCGGCGCCGGGAGCTTGTGACATCATAGCCCCGCCCACTCGATGCAAGTCTATGGGAGGGGTGTGACTTCCATTGAGGGGGCAGAGCGTGACGTCATGAGGGGCAGGGCTACGGTGTCACCAGCTCCAGCATTCGGAACAGCTTGTTCCAGATGCTGAGCAGCGGAGTAGCCCTTTAAAAGCTGTGTTTGGAATTACATAGGCTATCACATGGAGGAAAGTTGTTTTAAACAACAGATACCATGTAAAGCTAGGGTGCAAGTCGTTCTTCGGACTGGTTAATGACCCTAAGTATACTTTAAAACTTTTGGCAAAATGGCCTAAGGACAACAAAGTAAAGGTAATACCCATTTAGAACTGAAAACGTGTGTGCAGTTACACCAATTCAGAAGGAATAAGCCAAACTTTCATCAGCTGTGAGGAGTTTGAGAAAGGCCTCAAAACCTACTATCCAAGTTAGACGATGCAACCTAAAATGAACCACGTGTATATAAACTTCTGAGACACTGGGAATGTGATAGATGAAATAAAATATGAAATAAATTATTGACTTTAGTGTTATCCTGCCACTTTACATTCTTGAAATATAGTAATAATCCTAACTAACACAGGGAATGTGTACTAGGATTGCTTCAGGAATTGGGAAAAGTTGAGTTTTAAATGTGTCTAAGGTTGATGGAAACCTATGACGTCAGCTATTTATTTTAATACCTTTTTGCCGGTATTCTGACATATTATAATAGTGCGTTGTATGGAAGATTTCTGATGTGAACATGCTCTCATATCACAGAGTGTACCTCCTCTAAAACATATAGGGGGGTATTTATCAATTTTGCCTGTTGACCGTTTCTTTTTACCCTTTTTTTTTTCACTTTGGTTTTCGTGGACATGCACCAAATTTATCATTTGGTGCAAGTTGTTAGTAATTTTGGCTCAAATGTTGAAATCAGCTGTTCACAGCGTCTTTTACACAGAACTTACCGCCACAGAGGACGCGTATTTTACCCTGTAGAGCGGCCATTTCGGAGTCCCTCCTGCAGTATATCAGCAAGTGACATGAGTTATTTTCTTTTGTGGGGTTTATAGCCACCATGTGAAATGGATTTTATTTTCAACTTGGGTATTTTTTTATTTTTTTACTTTAGTGCAGTGGTCTTTAACCTGCGGACCTCCAGATATTGCAAAACTACAATTCCCAGCATGCCCGGACAGCCGTTGGCTGTCCGGGCATGCTGGGAGTTGTAGTTTTGCAACATCTGGAGGTCCACAGGTTGGAGACCACTGCTTTACCTTTCCTGAACCTGTGCGGCCATGTCCAATCCTGGCTCAATGGAGGGTGAAGGTTCCTCAGAGACAACTATGTCGCAGGATAGTATTGAGCAGCCCCGGAGGCGTCGCTGCTTTCACAAAAAAAAAAAATGTTTAATGTATTTTGACGCCTTTACATTTTCTGACATTGCTAAGTGTGTTTTCCATGTGCAAAATTTCTTGGCGGGGATTTGCGCCCCAAAAAAACGGGATTTGCGCCAAAATTGTGCCAAAGATCGATTGGCGCAAATGATGAATTACTGACTAAAGTTGAAATCACACACAGGACCGTGTGATTTTGAGAAAGTTCTAAAAATGACAGTGGAGAAGATGCGCCAAACTTTGGCGCAAAAAGACTATGCACCAATGTATTGCGCCAAAGTTATGTGAAACAAAACACATAAATCATTTGATAAATACCCCCCATAATGTAAAATCAGAATCATTCCTTACATTTATATAAAGAGTAGCACTAAGAAGGGTTATTACTAGAGATGAGCAAACTTACAGTAAATTCGATTCGTCACGAACTTCTCAGCTCGGCAGTTGCTGACTTTTCCTGCATAAATTAGTTCAGCTTTCCTGTGCTCCGGTGGGCTGGAAAGAGTCTCCTAAGACTGTATCCACCTTTTCCAGCCCACCGGAGCACCTGAAAGCTGAACTAATTTATGCAGGAAAAGCCATCAACTGCCGAGCCGAGAAGTTTGTGACGAATCGAATTTACTGTAAGTTCGCTCATCTCTAGTTATTACAAGCCAATATAAATAACAAGCAATACTGTATATGTGCTTTAAAGCAGGCACACTAAACAGCATAATGTCTCAAATTAGCTGTGGTGTATTTTGTAATTTAAAAAAGGGAAAGAAAATTCTAAAGGAAAATTGAGTAATAGCAAAGCCTCATTTATTTATCTATTCGCCATCGGAACACAATGACAGGCACCTCATCCACAGATCAGGATTGAACCACTAATTATCTCCTCATTAGCCATTATGTGGAGCTTCCTTCATTAAGTCCGCTTCCTATAAGGGAGGGAGAGACGCAGTGTCACAATTGTTAGATTGCTTTTCCATCTCTCATACAAAAGGCTAATGCAATGATTTGACTATTCTCTTTTGTTTTCTATATGAATCTGCACATACAGCGAAAACTCTGCTATTAGAATGTAATCCTAATTAAAATAGCCCAAGAAGGTATAAAAGGGTTATTCGTGAATCATTATCATGCCAATGTTACTGACCGACTTTATAACTGTTTTAAAGTCATTTATAGTGTTTATAGCATAATATATACATATATATACATATATATATATTTTTTTTTTATATATTTCTTTTCCATGTGCCCCTCTTGGTGTTGATCATTTTTGCAGCAGGGTATTGGTTCTGGACAGAATCAGTGTTCTTCCACCTCTGGCAGAAGACAATGTTGTTCTTTCTTAGGCAGGGCTCACACTATGTTTTAAGGGGCTATTGGAGGTGTATGTCAGCAGTAACTTGCCAAAAAAGGTATCCTGTTATTATGTGGGACTCAAAAGTGTGGTCTGCTAAATTTTTGAGTCATCAAAAAATAATAGTATACTCTCGGGAAATGGACCGTACATAGCTATAGGTTGACTACATTCAGTTAAATAAACTGATTGAGCCCATTGGGATTATGCAGTATTATATACATAAGAATACTTTTCACAGATTGCTGACATGTACATAAAATGGAAGGAAGATCTGAACCTAGCCATAATCTTATGCAGAAGTTGTCTTCTCAGCTGGACTGCCATGCTACTGCAGAGGGTCTACTGGCATGATGTTGTACGATCCCGGGCAGAAATACAACATTTACTTTTAAGGTACTAACTAAGTCAGCTAACAGGTGGTGCAGACAGTGTAAGATGTAAAGACTTGGTGCAATCTTAGGGGGTAAGATGTCTGATCACGGGGGTTCCCAACCCATCCCCCCACAATACCCACCGCCCAAGCACCAAGCCACCCCCCTCCCACCCCACCCGCCTGGGACCCCCGTGATCTCCGGGCCAGCAGCTGTGGCTTCCATGTTCACAATGCCATGCCACGCCCACTCCATTCATGTCAATGGGAGGGGGCGTGACAGCTAATATGTAGCCGTCATGCCTCCTCCCATAGACATGAATGGAGGGGGATAAGATGTTTTCCGACTGAGTACCCCTTTAAGACTGCCTAGTCTAAATTTACACTTTCTTATATTAAGCAAAATGTATTTGTGGCCTCATTCCCAGATATTAATTTGATACCCTGTCATGTCATGTCTGGGTATTACAATAACAAATATATACTACAGCCTGTTGAGGGAGCTAATGGTTACTGTATCCAAGAGACTGGAATACAGAAATAGCCAAACTTGTGTTTCCATAACTCCTACAGAAGTGAATAGAAGTTACAGAAACAGCACAGTACAACATATTCGGCTGTGTCTACATCTCTCATTACTTCTGGGGGGTAATAAAAGCAAAGAAACACAGCAGACTCGGCAGTTCCCATAATGGTGGTCATCTCTTTGTTAAGTCCTACCTCACCAGGCCACCTGGGGGCCCCAGGTTTTGATAATGGTGTGGGCTGTAAATCTATCAAGATATTTACGGCCAATCCTCTTGATAAATGTCATGGCTGGTAATAAGCAGAGTCACAAAGTATTGTTATTAGTATAATGCTGCTGCACATCATGCCACATTATACTGATTAAGAATAAGGTCATACACAGACATAATACAGCAAAATGGATGTAAGCAGCAGCAGAAATGCTGTCACATAAAGGTCACTTATTCATTGATTGTCATTACAGCCTCCACTGTGCATCCAATTACATGTAAACTGTTTCTGAAAAGCAAATCACAGCCGTACGACACTAGGAAACCAAAAAAATAAACTGCACATACTTAGACATATGGTCAACCTTACCGGGGTACTCCAGTGGAAAAAATCAGATGGTGTCAGTTATTCAGATTTGTAAATTACGTCTATAAAAATCTTAATCCTTCCAGTACTTGTCAGCTGCTGTATACTACAGAGGAAGTTCTTTTCTTTTTGAATTTATTTTCTGTCTGACCACAGTGCTCTCTGCTGACACCTCTGTCCATGTCAGGAACTGGCCAGAGCAGGAGAGGTTTGCTATGGGGATTTGCTCCTACTCTGGACAGTTCCTGACATGGACAGAGGTGTCAGCAGAGAGCAATGTGGTCAGACCGAAAATAAATTCA